>NW_006160036.1:1390329-1391871 GCF_000334495.1 Tupaia belangeri chinensis | reverse complement strand
GGGGCGGGGGTCTCCCCCCCCCCCCCACGCCTGCATCCTGCATCCGTTGCCCGGGAGCGCCCCCATCCTACTTGAGCTTGCATGCCCAACAGCTGCTACCCGCTCCACTGCCCGTCTGCGCCCTGGGGAGAGGCAAGGGGTGCGGAGGCCATCCCAGCAACCTGCCCGGTGCCAGCCCCTCCTCGGTGCTGTGCTGGAGGCGGCGCCCACCAGGTCAGTGCAGTCAGAAAGGGTCTAGCCATGCTTCTTACCACCGGCTTGAGCCTCGCCTCTTGGCGAAGGCCCTACCGGCCACACCCACGTGCCGGTTTCCCAGGACCCTGCCAGAAGGAACGGAAAACTCAAGGAATTAAGAGTCGAACCAGCTCCTAGTCATCTTCACCGGCCCTGGCTACCTAGGCAAAGTGTGGCTACAGACAAAGGCGCCATCCCCAGTGTGGCCGATCCCCTCATTCCCTAGGTGGGACCCCTCCTCCCCCGCAGGTATTAGAGGCACTACTCCGGAGCCTCCCTCCCCACAGAGGACCCAAGAAGGTCCGGCAGATGGGGACCCCTCGTGCAGTCGGGTGCTGGTGCCGGCTATGGTGGAAGTCTCCCTGCCCAGACAGGAGACTGTATCACCCGGAGCTGGCAGAACGCGTGCGCAGGGGCGGGGGGGGTATCCTACAGCCTGGCCAGCCTCTACCCGCTCCCCCCCCCCCCCCCAGCCTCTACCCGCTCCCCCACCCCCATACCCTTGGCTCAGAAAGAATCCGCGGGAGCCCGCTCGGCATGCTAACGCACATTCGGCTTCAAGGGCACGAGGCTGGGGTGCTCAAGACCGGTCCCGGACGATGGAAGCAAAAAAACCCAGCTAAGGACACACGCCTCCCTACCCACCCCTGAAACTTTGAGGGTCTGCCTGGTCTTTGGCACCTCTCCAGCTGACAGGTGCGCCCTGCTAGGGGCCCACGCGCGGTGGGACGGAAACTTGTGTGCCTGGCGGGGGCTTCTTGCCTTGCGCTCGGCCGCCCTCCGGTCCCCTCCCAGCCGGCAAAGGAAGGGAGCCCAGTCTCGCGGACACGTGCTGCCGGGGCCCGGCGACCCGCAGAAACCAGAGTGCCTGGTATCTTGGTGCCCGGACAGGTACGAGCCCCCTACGAGGGCGTGGAAGGTCGTGGGGGAGAGGGTACTCCAACCAGCCTCCGGCCCCTCACCGTCGTCTGCCTCCTAATTCATTCACAAAACAGAAGCCGCCAGGGAGGAAGGGAGGAGAGGCTGGAGAAGAGGATGGAGAAAGAAAGAGAGGTGGGGTCAGTGCGGAGGGGGCCTGGAGCTGCCGCAGCCCCGGGTCTGCCTCCCAGCCCTGGACACCGCAGAGCCGGTGGGAGACTCCCAGGACTCCGCCCGGGGAGCGCCCCGGAGTCCGGCGTGCTGGGTCCGCAGCTCAGCCCCCGCGCAGCCCGCCTGTCCGGGGAGGCTGGCCGAAGAGCCGGGCCCGCGCTCACCGTGCCGCCGGCTGCCCGCGCTCCGGTGCTCAGCAGGCCCGCGGCGGCTCCATGC
>NW_006160036.1:1378130-1390236 GCF_000334495.1 Tupaia belangeri chinensis | reverse complement strand
TTCTCGGCTCAGTAGGAGGGAGCTCCACCGACCTGCTCGGCGGGAACGCCGGTCCCGGGCGGACGCGTTTCCTCCGGGTGGCAGAGACTCACAGCCTCTGCGCTCTCTCGGAAACTGGGTTCCTCCAATGAGGCTCAAGGCCGAGCTGCCCCTGGGCTAGCTGCTCAGAGGTGGTGGCCATTGTGCCCAGCCTAGAACCTGAAGCGTTATTAACTTTCAGATTTACCGGTAATTGTTAATGTCCGTCCCCGCCCCCACGCCCTGCTTTCCAGCCGGGAAACCACTCACCCTGCAAGGCGGGAGAGCCGATAGAAATCTTCCCCCGACTTCTGCACACGAAGGGGGGCTGTTCGCTGTAGAGGGACTCCCTAAAACCAAGGCAGCAGAACCTTCCTGCTGGCAAGAAAAGGAAGGGAGTAATTGTCAAATGGAGAAAGACTGGTCGAAGGTGTTAACAATTGTAACAAGCTTAGCTTCAAATTCCCGAATTCCGCAGTGGGGCGCTGATGACTTTAAGGCGGTTTGCAAAAGCTGCGAATGGTTTTGCAGGAAGCTCAGAGGTTCCGGTGTCTTAAAGCTAAAACAGTTCCTTCTCCCCTTTCTCACACCTTTATTACCAATATCCATAGCCTCCTAAATTTACAAGTGACCTGATGGCAAGCAGTTTCCAGGTCCCTGAAAGTTGGCCCTAGCCCCGATAAAGTCGGATGGGGGAAAGGAGGTGGTTATTAGCATAGAAGTTTAGAACCAGCCGATTGAGTTTTTATCTCTGGAGACTAGTAACAAAGAAAAAAAAAAAAAAAAAAGGAATCCCCATGCCCTCCAAACGTACCTGAGTCAGTTTGCTTCACTTCTTCCCAAGCTGCAAGGAACTGATATGCACTCCAATCGCAACCTATTATATAAGCTGCTCCTCTCAGAATTCTTAGGGGCTCAGGGACTTGCCACCCTTCTTCTCTGAGCCACAATCCCCCCAGCCAAGCAATGACCCCAGGCACCTACTCTACCCTCTCCCCATTTGTATAACAAAAATCAAGTTAGTTCCTACTTTTGCTTAAGAAAATCATAATATACTATAAGGTTTTGTTTTAGATTAATATTGAATCCACATGGAAATGTTTTCATCTTCAGACAGCCTAGGGGACCTAGTAACTAGCTATTAATACAGAGATGGGCTAGCAGGTGGTGTAGTGGTTAGGGGCGTTGGACTCCCACATGGCCAAATGAGGTTCGAGTCCTGGACCTGGTGACTTGGCTTGCTTGCTCTCTCTCTCTCTCTTTCTCTCTTTCTTTTCTGGGAGGTTTATGTGATAGGATGAGTGTCCTCCCCAGAAAGACAAAGATAGAGAGATGGAAAGCAAGAAATCACCCCCCCCCAATGGGGGTCATGGCCATTCTGCAATCCCTGCTCCTCCATTCTCCTCTTGGGATCTTGGGCACGCTCATGCCCAGTGTGAGTTTAAGCCACCGCGTCCAGGACCTGAACCAGGGTCGACTACATGGGAGTCCAGCAACATAGCCATTATGCCAACTGCTGGTCCTAGCTTGCTTTCTCACTTTCCTCTCTTTCTCTCTGTTTTACTCTGGTCAAAAATTTTAAAAGTATTAATAATAATAAAATTGAATAAAATAAAAAATACAGAGACGGAGAGAGCCCCAGTAGTTTGGTTAAAGAGGAGTGTTCTTGGGACCAGCATTTGGCTTAATGGTTATGTCGCTGGACTCCCATGTAGTTAACCGCAGTTCGAGTCCCAGACCCAGTGGCTTAAACTCACACTGGGCATGTATGTGAGTGTGCCCAAGATCCTGAGAGGAGAATGGAGGAGAAGGGATTGTGGCATTACAATGACTAGGTCATTAAGTGAACTGGTGGATAAGCGAGGAGCTTAAAGGCAGATGTCTTTTATGCCGCCAAAGGGTATATATTTTTCAATAGATGTCATATGTCATCACACTTATGGTATATCGCCAAAGGGTATGTATTTTTCAATACATAGCATATGTCATCACACTAGAATGTAATTCTATCCATTCAAAAAGCATACATTAGATAAGCACCAGAAAGCAACAAGACATACCATAATAATATAAACCCAGTGTAGGGCCAGCAGGTGGTGTGGTGGTTAAGGCTCTGGACACTCCCACATGGATAACCATGGTTCAAGTCCTGGACCTGCTGGCTTGCTTCCTCATGTTCCTTCTCTCTATGTATCTGTCTATCTCTGGTCAAATGAAAATGATTGAATGAATAAATAAAATTAAATAATTCTTTAAAAAATAATATAAACCCGGTGTAATCATTATTCTAAATAATGAAAAAGTCTAAAGGAAACTCCAACTTGTTAACTTTGTTTTAATTTATATCTCTCACATATTACAGAACACAACAATGTAATCTGCAAAAATTATAAAAATGTACAGTGGGGCCGGCAAGTGCCATGGTGGTTAAGGACACTGGATTCCCACATGGCTGAAAGCAGTTCAAGTCCCGGACCTGGTGGCTTGCTCTCTCTTTCTTATGCTCTCGTTCTCTTTCTTGTTCTGTCCCTCTCTAGTCAAATTAAAGGAAATAAAGTTATATAAAATAATTTTTTTAATTGTACAGAAAAATTATTCCTAAAAAGGGCATTCAGATTAATAATCCAGTCATCAAATCCTTCAAAATGTGGTAAAGAATCCAAGGTCATCAGTGTTATCACTGGATTTATCAGGAGCTGAGGAGGGCCCTAGTAAGGTAAGGGAGATGACAGCAATGGATACCTAAGGGTAGGAGTCATGGGTGTAACAAGAGAAGAACCTTATTATTGTGTGTTTTTTTTTCTTTTTGCTGTGGGATGCATGTGCTCGCTGGAGACAGAGAGAGGAAAAGTGAGAAATCACCCCCTAGAGTGTATGGCTACACCACAGTCCCTTCTCCTCCACTATCCTCTTGGGATTTTGGGGTATACATGCACATGTCCCAATATGATTTTCAAGCTGCTGGGTCTGGGACTCAAACCGCGGAGTCAGCTATGTGGGATCTAGCTTGCCATAACCTCCATGCTACCTGCTGGCTCACTGCAGTCTGCTTTTTACATTTTTTTTTCTATAGAGTAAATGCACTTACTGGGGGGAGAGAAAGAGAGAGATAGAGAGTGAGAAAGCATCCTCCAAGGGGATGGCCACACCACAATCCCTTCTCCATTCTCTCTCAGTATTTTGGACACACATGCACACACACCCAGTAGTGTGTTTTTCAAGCGGCCAGGTCTGAGACTCAGCCTGGCTGTTGGCCATGTGGGATCCAGCTGCCTTAACCACCTGGCTGGCCCTGTTCTTCGTAAATTTCATGATAGCGTCATAGAGGTTCATTCATTGCCATTCCACTTTCATGAACCACTCAACATTTGGAGACGTCCCCTCTAGTTCTAATAAGAATCATACTCACTTTCAAAAACATACTGGCTAATCACTTTTATACTCCCATTCTTTTACACTTTTATACTCCCATTCTTTCTTCTTCAAAGTGCTGCTGTGCTTCCAGCTATATTAAATAGTAAAGTACAAATGTATGAACGGATTGTGTAGTCTTGCATGATCGTGCACTTCATGCAGTGAATATTATCCAATGGTGGGAACCAGTCAGACAGAGAAAGGGGATTCCCTGTGCTGGAGAACTGGTCAGAAATCCGAGCGGTCATTAAACAGGTAGGATGTTAAGTGAAGAATGGCTATACAAGACTAATAGCCAATCTGTATTGCATTATGAACCCTCTGAGTCTTAGCCACCTCCTCCACACCCAGAGGCATCACAGAGCCCAGAGCTGATGGAGGCTTGAGGATCTACCTGATCCTACCCTCCATACAAGTTTGTAATCAGCAAAACTTTGGATCAAAGAAAATAAACAAGGTTGGGCAGGGGCAAAAATGCATGCATCTGCCTGGTGGGGAACAAATGCCCCATTTAGAGGACTAGGGGGCCAGAATAGCCAGGTGCTCTGTTGTCAAGAGAAGCCAGATACCCAGATTTTTGTGTAATCTTGTCTCACTTTTTGAAGTGTTGGCAACCAGTTCAAATGTTGAGGAGGAAAAATAAAGAACCACTCTGTAAGCCAAGCAAAATGTGTCTATGAGTTACTGGGCTGTTGGAAAAGTCATGGCTTATTTTTCTTTCTATGTAAAAATGCGTCATGACTTTCCCGATGGCCCAATACCTATGGCCAGCTAGCAGCTTTGTGCTTGTAAGTGACCTGTTTAGAAGAGCAAGTAATGGAGCAGCCAGTCCGGAGCAATTCTTTTTGCCCTCAGCACAAGAGCAACACGACTTCTCTGGGTGGAAGTTTGTTTTCCTGGGACTGGTCCAGGATCATCTCATGCCTAGTTAGTTTGACGGCTCCCACTGTGTCTCACGGGCTGTCTGCCTCACTCTGCTGGATCCAGGGAGTTTTTAGGTGACAAGACTGGCTCGACACAAACTTGCTAGTCAATTCAAACCTCTGAAGTGAACGTGGGTACAGACGCAACATCACGAGAATAGCACCACTCTACTCAGACCAATTGGCTTTGCCTCCTAAATGGCTTCTCCTGGGGAACAAACTCTTTTTCTGATCTGCAGAGCCAGGGACTCAGTGTTATCTGGCAGACAAGAATCTCTACGGGGCCAGCAGGGGGTGAGGTGGTTAAGGTGCTGGACTCCCACATGACCAACTGAGGTTCAAGTCTCAGACCCAGTGGCTTGAAAACTCACACCAGGCAAGGTGTGTGTATGCCCGAAATCCCAGAGGGAGAATGGAAGAGAAGGGATTGGGGCATGGCCATCCCCCCGGGAGATAATACCTTACTTTTCTTCTCTCTGTCTCTTCACCAAGTGCACACACCCTATGGCAAAAAATAAACTGTGTGTTACTTTGTTACTTACAGGCAAAACCTGCGTGGCAAGTACTGGCACCTAGTTTGCAGTGCCCTATTTGCGGGGGGGGGATAGGTACAAATCTTTAAGGGACTGATACAATAAAGTTTGAGTTTATCTCTGCTTACCACTGGGAATTTAGAAATAGGACTAATTCCAGTGGCCAGCAGGTAGCATGGTGGTTAAGGGTGCTGGATTGCCACATAGCTGACCATGGTTCGAATCTCGGACTTGGTGGCTTGCTTTCTCACTTTCTCTCTCTCTCCTTCTCTCTCTCTACCTGTATCTTTCTGGTCAAATTAAAATAACAATAATAAATAAAGTTAAATAAAAATTATTTTAAAAAAGGAAATAGGACTAATTTCAAAACAAATCACTTAAAAATTCAGATGTTGTTGAATTGGCTTTTACAGAGGTTCCAGAGGATAAGCCTCCCTACTTGGCTCAGCAGTAGATTTGGGCAGCACTTTAACATTCATTTAGCAAGTGCTGAAGACCAGCTCTGAACAAGAACAGTGCTTTGGCACCCAGAGGTCTCTGGCTAGTCTCTGCCACCTAGAAGTTTCTTCATTTTGAAGACAAATACATTTTAAAAATTAAGTCACTTTTTTTTTTTTGGAGAGTTTTTTGCTATAGGGCACGTGCGCTCACCCGACAGAGAGAGACATAGAAACAGAAAGCGAGAAATCACCCCCCAGGGGGTTGGTCACGCCGCAATCCCCTCTCCTCCATTCTCCTCTCGGGATCTTGGGCATGCACGCACACGCACCGGGCGTGAGTTTTAAGCAACCGGGTCCGGGACACAAACCGTGGTCAACTATGTGGTAGTCCAGCAACATAGCCATTACGCTAACTGCTGGTTCCCATAAAATTAAGTCACTGTTCAAGACAATTTATTGTAAAATGCTGATGAGGGAGTCCATCTAGAAGAGTTTGAAGATTTAAGGAAAGAGGTCTCTGAAGCTTAACAGGCTGGGCAGTTTTATGGGTTACTTGAGCCGCTGTATAGTAAGCTGAGAGCATTTTGGATAGGAATAACAGCTGAAGTACAAGAACAGGTATGGAAATGAGTGAGATGTCTGAAGGACAGCAGAGAGGGGCCAGGATGAAGCAAGATATTTACAGTAAAGAACTTCCAACAGGGCCAGCAAATGGCATGGAGGTGAAGGCAGTTGGATCTCCCATGCCAGTTTGCATGGTTCAAGTAGCCAACCCTGCAGCTTGAAAACACACCAGATGCCTGTGTATGCGTGTCCAAAATTCTGAGAGGAAAATGAAGGAGAAGGGATTGTGGTATGGCTACCCTCGCCAGGGCGAGGGGGTGCCATCTCACTTTCTCTCTCTGTCTCCAAGGGCACACCCCCTATAACAAAAATTAAATTAAAAAAAAAAGAGGCCTCGAGGGATTTTGTTTTGCACTTGGTGCTTTCCTATCTCTTGGAAGTATACTTTCCCTTTTGCTTAATAAAGTCTTTGTCTTCAAAAACAAAAAAGAGCTTCTAACGGTGCCTCTTACATAGGAAGTGCCTGATAAATCCTGGCTGCCATAAGGAGGCAGATCCTTGGGATAGATTGTGGAGGACCTGGAGTGACCAATTAAGGAGTTTAGATTTTATCCAGTAAATTATGGAGAACTGTTGAAGATATCTGAGCAAGATAGTAATGGTTACAAGTACTATTTCAAGATTTGGCTGGCAGAATGTTGGGATAAGAACAAGGACTTTGGTATAAGAGATCTGGTGGAGGGGCCAGCAGGTGGCGTGGTGGTTCAGGTGCCGGACTCCCACATGACTAACTGTGGTTCAAGTCCCAGACCTGGCTGCTGGCTTTCTCACTTTCCCTCTCTCTCTCTCTGGTGAGTGCACATGCCCTATAGCAAATTAAAATAATAATAATAAATAAATTCTTCAGGGAAAAAAAGAGAGAGCCAGTAGGAGGCATATAAGCCAACAAAGGCCCAAGGGCAGCAACAAAAACCATTTGGTGCTACCTTTAGGAGGCGAAGATGAGGGCAGGCGTTCCCACCACCTTGAGCACAACTGAAGGTACTAGAGGAGTAATTAAGAGAAGGAGAACAGTTTGGAGAGTTGAATGGTCTTTCTCAAAGCTCTGGTGGGTGTTTTAGTCCATTCTGTTGCTAATAACAGAAAATACTAGAAACTGGTTGGTTTACAAAGAGATTCAGGCCCAGCCTGGTGGCACTGTCAGTAGCAAATGGAGCTGCAGTGCTAGAAGCCACATGGCTGGCTGACTGCAGGTTTGAATCCCTGGATGGCCTTGAAAACATACCAGGTGCATGTGCAGGTGCCCAAGCTCCCAAGGAGCTAGAAGGCTGGGGAAGGGGGGCTGCAGTGTAACGAAGTCCTGTCAAGGGTGCTTTGCTCTCGCTCATGCACAGACATCACTCTCCATCATGAATTTTAAACATTAAAGAACAAAAAATAGTTTGACTCACAATTTGGAGGTTCAAGGTTCAGGGACACAGCTGGTTACTTGTAGAGTCCAGAGGCATCACATCTTTTTTTTTTTTTTTTTTGAGAGATTTTCGCTATAGGGCGTGTGCGCTCTCCAGACAGACAGAGAGAGACATAGAGACAGAAAGTGAGAAATCACCCCCCAGGGGGGATGGTCACGCCGTAATCCCTTCTCCTCCATTCTCCTCTCGGGATTTTGGGCACACATGCACACGCGCCCGGCGTGAGTTTTAAGCCACCGGGTCTGGGACGCGAACTGCAGTCGACTACGTGGGAGTCCAGCGACATAGCCATTACGCTAACTGCTGGTTCCCAAGAGGCATCACATCTTGAGGACCAGCACAGAGTGCAGTTTGTTCCTTTTCCTTATAAACTCACCACAACTCATCCACCCTCATCTTAACCTCTTCCCAAAAGCCCCACTTTTCTACCCCATAATCGGATTTATTTATTTATTTTTAGATTTTTGCTATAGGGTACATGCGCTTGCCAGAGAGATAGCAAGAAATCACCCCCCACTGGGAGGTGACACTAAAATCCCTTCTCCTCCATTCTCCTCTTGGGATTTCAGGCATGCACACACATACGCCTGGCGTGAGTTTTAAGCCAACAGGTCTAGGACTCAAACTGTGGTTGACTATGTGGGAGTTCAGTAATGTAACCACTATGCCATCTGCTGATTCCCCATAACCAGATTTTATTTTACCCTCTTAATCCAGTCACAACCAAATTTCAATACATAAATTGTTGGGAGATACTGAAACCATAGCAGTGGGTTCAAGGTAACTGAATCTGATAATTCCACAACGATTTCACCTTTTTAAAAAAATTATTATTTATTTAATTTTTATATATTCATTCATTTATTTTAATTTGACCAGAGAGACAGAGAGAGGGATAGGGAGAAAGGAAGCCACCAGGTCTGGGACTCAAACTGTGGTCGGCCATGTGGGAGTGTCCAGCACCTTAACCACCACGCCACCTGCTGGTCCCATAATTTCACCTTTTAACTAATTATCTTTTTAAAAATTTATTTATTCATTTTTATTTACTATTAACTCACCAGAGAAAGACACACACACACACACACACACACACAGAGTGGGAAAGTGAGAAAGCAAGCCACCAGGTCTAGGACTTGAATCATGCTCAGCCATACCACCTGCTGGCCCACATTCAACTAATTTTCATACAAACTCATAAAGTGCTCAAATACCTTGCACCAATGGGAGTCTAGTATTCAATCTGTCACCACAGGTGCTTGAAGTTGCTGAACTGCTTTGCCAGGAACCAGGTGTTGCTCCCTCCCATAGTTCTGCCCTGCTGGTCTTCCACAAGGGAGGCAGCAGGAGGGAGGAGGGGCTTCGAGCTAGGCAGGCTGCCCCCTCACCCTCTGGCCTCACGCTTCAGTGCTCCTCCTGGCATTCAGCCCATAAGGCCTGGCAAAGTCAAGCAGAATGGGGGATGGGAGCTGAGCTACTCAGCCCCCACCTATCTCTCTAGGTTTCATTCCACCATCTTCCCCTGGGCTGACCACCAGAAAATCCATTTTTTTTTTTTTTTTTTTTGGAGAGTTTTCTGCTATAGGTTGTGCGCGCTCTCCAGAAAGACAGAGAGACAGAAAGTGAGAAGTCACCCCCTAGGGAGGATGGCCACGCCACAATCCCTTCTCCTCCATTCTCTTCTCGGGATCTTGGGCATGCACACGCACCTGGCGTCAGTGTAAGTCACCAGGTCCAGGATTCGAACTGCGGTCAACTACATGGGAGTTCAGTGACATAGCCATTACGCTAACTGCTGGTCCCATGCAGGTGAATTTTAAATGTCTTCTGAAGAATAACAGGTTATGGTCATCAGCAGACTAAATAGGGTTTTCTCTTCAAGGTCCTTAAGGTGCAAAACCAGGTAATACATAATTCAAAGTGGAAAGTCTGTGTCTGGCCTACAACAAAGCAGCTACTATCTCTCATAACTTTCCCTTCTTACTGACAAGTACTCTGTAATCAGTACCATTTCTCGGTACTATGTTTAAAGAAGTAGGTGCAAGGACTTTCATGTCCTATAAAAGGGTAGATTTTAACTTCAGTTTCTCTCTCTTTTGAGGGAAGAACTGTTTTTATTTCCAATTAAAGAGCTGCTCTGCTGGAGGCAGGGGGTCAGCTCCTGCTAAGGAGAAGTTTCTTTTATGCTGACCTCAAGGTCAGAACGAGGAGGGCACACCAAACTGACAACTGAGTATCACAACAGATCTGGACATGCTTTTTCTTGGAATCCTAAACAGGAAAAGCTCTTCCCTTCCATCTTTCCTTCCTCTCCCTCCCTGAGGTAAATGTAGAAAAAAACCCCAAAAGACAATTTTCTTTCCTTTTCTTTTTTTAAAAAATAATTTCATGGGGCCGACAGGTGGCATGGTGGGGCCAAGAGAGAGAAACTGAAATGAAAATCTACCCTTAGAATTTCCTTATAAGCTGGCAGGACCAGCAGGTGGTGTGGTGGTTAAGAGCGCTGGACTCCCACATGGCCAAGTATGGTTCGAGTCCCGAACCCAGTGGCTTGCTCTCTCACTTTCTCTCTCTCTCTTTAGGTCTGCCCCTTTCTGGTCAAATTAAACTAAATAAACAAAGTTAAATAAAATAATTATTTAAAAAAAAAGAATTTCTTTATAAGCTGGGGCTGTGTAGGGTCCAGCCTCTACCATGGACTCCCACATGGCCAACCGCAATTTGAGTCCCAGACTCAGTGGCTTGCTTTCTCACTTTCTCTCTCTCTATGTCCCTCTGTGCCTCTCTGGTCAAATTAAAAATAAATAAAGTTCAATAAAATAATTCTTTAAGAAAAATAAAAAATATGGGACCAGCCGTTGGTGTAATGGCTATGTCGCTGGACTCCCATGAGTCAACCGCAGTTCGAGTCCCGGACCCGGTGGCTTAAATTCAAGCCAGGCGCGTGTGCGTGCGTGCCCAAGATCCCGAGAGGAGAATGAAGGGATTGCGGCCTGGCCATTGCTCCTGGGGGGTGATTTCTCGCTTTCTGTCTCTCTGTCTCTCTGTCTCTCTCTGTCTGGCGAGTGCACGAGCCCTATAGCAAAAACCTCTTTTTAAAAAAAAATATATATATGTAAAATATAATTTGCCAGAGGGAACATGAGCTTGCTGAAGAGAGATGAAGTGAGAAAGCACCCCTATGGGGCCAGCAGGTGGTGTGGTGGCTTAGGGCACTGGACTCCCACATGGCCCACCACATTTCAAGTCCCGGGCCTGGCGGCTTACTTTCTCACTTTCCCTCTTTCTCTCCCTCTCTTTCTCTGTTCCTCTCTGGTCAAATTAAAATAAATAAAGTTAAATAAAATAATTCTTAAAAGAAAAAAAAAAGAAAGCACCCCTATGGGAATGGCCATAGTGCAATCCCTTCTCCTTCCTTTTTCCTTCCTCCATTTTCTCTCTCCTTTTGGGATTTTGGGCACACATGCACATGTGCCTGGTGCGTTTTTCAAGCTGCCAAGCGTGGGATTTGTTGGCCATGTGGGATCCAGCCACATTAACCACCCTACTACCAGCTAGCCCCGAAGGAAATTTTCAACCAAAATCTACCTTCTGGGTAGAAAGGTGTGCAGCTACTAAAAACTATATTCATGAAGACAGTGTGGGAATATGCAAAAACTTATGACCATGTTAAGTAAACATTTAGGACACAAAATTGTTATGTATGGATGACTACGTTTATGTTGTTGTTTCTCTTAAAACCCTGGGAATTAAAAAGCAGGAGAGAAGATCACCCAAATGTTAAGATCAGACTTGATAATATATTAATAGGTTTGATATTAAGAACAGGTAGAACAAAAGATTTTTTTCTTTTTCTCTGAATTCTCAACATTTTCTATTAATAGCTATACTAATTTTATAATGAAAAGGTATTTTAAAATGGTATAAATTCTGGGTTTACAGCATTTCCTTCTAAGCTGGGGCTGTGTAGGGTGCAGCCTCTACCATAGATGAGTCCATGTGGAAATGTCAATCTGTAATGAAAAGCAGTAAATAAAGCTGGGAGGGCCAAAATATAGGATCAGTGGTTTGATTTAAATCCCTCCCAGTGTGCCTTTGAGAGGATGGAGCAGAGAAGGGGAGCGTGTGGAGTTGTGCCAGCTCTTCCTGCACAAGTGAGTGAATTATAAATGGCCCTTGGCTTGGCTGGCACACCCCAATGGTTTCAGCCCCACTCACCTCCTCATCCAAGGTCACACCAATGCTGGGTAAGAGAGGGAGGTGCTGGGACCAGCAGGTGGCATGGTGGTTAAGGCGCAGGACACTCCCATATGGCTGACCATGGGAGTCCCGGACCTGGTGGCTTTGCTTTTTCACTTTTTCTCTTTCTCTGTGTCTCTCTCAGGTCAAGTTAAAATAAATGAATAAGTAAAATTAAACAATTCTTTAAAAAAAAAGAGGGAGAGAGAGAGAAGGAGGTGCATATTAAATATGAGCTTGGAAGATGCTTTCCCTGAGGAAAGTATTCCCATGAATGATGAGGTCAGCAGCGGTGCCCTCCCACCCAAGGGAATCCCAGGAAGAGGCGAACTCACTCCTGCTCCATGCAAAGTACCTGTGTCCGCATCCACAGCACACATGCATGTAACTCACTGTGACACCAAACGGTCACATGCGTACTTGTTCAGTTATACAAGTGCACACACTCTCAGACCTTGATGAGACACAACCCCAGTCTACAGTCCAAAGTGCTGGATCAGCAG
>NW_006160036.1:1376159-1378114 GCF_000334495.1 Tupaia belangeri chinensis | reverse complement strand
CAGCAGGAAGGGAACAAATCGCTTAAGGTAGCCTCGTTCCAGATCCACTTGGCTCTGAGCTCTTGTTACAATAACATCAACCAAATTCTTGAATGTGCTGGCACGTCTGCTTTATGTCCTCTTTTTGGATTAAAGACATCATTAGTCACTGTCGCAGAGGAAGTCCAAAGCTGGACTCTCCATAAAAGCAGTTAGAGAAGAGCCAGGGTGAAGGCAGTTTCCACAGTGCCTTCATGGCTGGGACCTCCAAAGCGTGTCCCATTTGCAGATAATGGAAAGGCAGCTACAAGAGAACATTCCCCCCAAAACACACATACACTTACACCATCTCTTCTCATCAACCAATGTGGTGCTTCTCAAGTCTGGCTGCTGCACATTAGACTTTTCCTTAAAAAAAAGAATTATTTCTTTATTTAACTTTTTTTTTTAAGAATTACTTTAATTACTTTATTTCATATTTATTTATTTATTTTAATTTGACCAGAGAGGGGCAAAGTGAAAGAGAGAGAGGAGGAGTAAAGTGAGAAAGCAAGCTGCCAGGTCCAGGACTCGAACTGCCCTTGGCTATGTGGGAGTCCAGCGCCCTTAACCACCACGCCTCCTGCCAGTCCATTATTATTATTATTTTAATTTGACCACAGAGAGAGAAAGGGAAAGTGAGAAAGAAAGCCACTAAGTCCAGTATGTGAACGGTGGCTGGTCATGTGGAAGTCTGGCACCCCAATCACCATGCTGGCTCCCACACACTAGACTTTTAAAACTTGGGGAGCTTGGCCAGCAGGTGGTGTAGTGGTTAAAGTGTTGAACTTCCACATGGCTGATCCTGGTTCCAATTCTAGACCTGGTGTCTTGCTTTCTCACTTTCCCTCTTTTTCTGTGTCTTTCTCTGGTGACTATAGCAAAATTAAAATAATATAATAAATAAATAATTATTTTTTAAAAACTTTTAAGAAACACTAATCCCTGGGACTCATCCCAGATCAATTCTACCAGAATCCCTGGGTGGACCCCTGGCTTGAATATTTTGTTTTAAGAATTATTCATTTAATTAATTATTATTATTCAGTTTGACCAGAGAGAGACAGAGAAAGAGAGAAAAAGGTGCAAGGTCCAGGACTCGAATTGTGGTTGGAAATGTGGGAGTCCAGCGCCTTAATCACCACACCACCTGCCAGTCCTGAGTTTTTTTTTGTTTGTTTGTTTGTTTAAATCCTCTATTATACACCTAGCCCCAGCATGGAGAACACATCCTGAGGGTGCTCCTCAGTAGAGATTTGCAAGTGCATTACCAGCACCAAGAAGCCAGTAAGGAGCCACCCAGTCAGGTGGTTGCATACGTGATGTTTTCCTATTTTCCTCTAGCACCACACCTGCCTGCCTGCCGTAGTGCAAGCACTTGTTTGAATGAACTGACCTTAGAAATTTAACAAGGGGGACCGGCAGCTGGTGTAGCAGCTATGTCGCTGGACTCCCACATAGTCAGCTGCCCAAAATCGTAAGAGGAGAATAGAGGAGAAGGGATTGTGGCATGGGCAGCACCACCCCCGCCCCAGGGGTGATTCTCTCTTTCATTCTCGGTCTCTCTGTGTGTCTGTGTGTCTCCGGTGAGCACATGCGCCCTATAGCAAAAATCTCTCTCTTAAAAAAATAAAATAACAATGAACTAACGAGCTATTAAGCCCGAAGGAACAAAGGAAAAGGAGAAAGGACAGAATTTGAACTGGAAATTAGTAAGGAAAGCCAGGAAGGAACGCAGTGGAGAACAGGACCAGATGGGCAAGGCCAGGTCTCTCCAACACACCTGGAATTGGATTTCAGCAATCTGTTGGCAAATGTTCTGCCTGCTTTTTCCAGAACAGGGAAAGAAACAGCCAGCCCTTAACACTGGGAAGATAGAGCTGTCCAAAAGACTAGGGTTGGCATTCCATTGCTAATTGACAACTTCTGCATTTCTG
>NW_006160036.1:1349696-1376128 GCF_000334495.1 Tupaia belangeri chinensis | reverse complement strand
TTCCCTACCCAGAGGATGGGGAAGGATAGGTAAGTCTCTAGAGTTTCAGAATTTGAGCTGCTCTCTTTTGGGGAATGGAGTCCCCAATTACTCTTTTTTATCACATGGCCCCGGTCTTGGCCACAAATAACCCCCAGGGCTGATGCTAGAGTTTTGTTCTTTGAAATCTCTGAACAATTTTTTGTGGGGAGGAGGCTCACCCTACCTCCAGTTCTTTGAAGCATCAGCCATTCTCTTTCTTAGGAAAGACAGCCTAGTTTCAGGCTGGCCTTTCTCTTAAAAATAATAAAGCTGCCATAGGTTTTGAAGTTCTGGAAGTTGTGTGTGGTCCAGTAAAGGCGTGTGTATATGGGGGGACAGCAGTGGTTCTCGGGACTCTGGAAGTGCAGAGCAGGTGGCTTTGTTCCCCCCAGTGCCAGGTGGCTACCTGTGCGTGTGATGACTAGGGCACACATCAGAAAAGCCCCACCCAGGCCTTGTACTGAGTTGGTTCAGCTCTTAAGCAGATTTCGTGAAGACAAAATCTTACATCATTCATAAACCACTTAAAGGCCCAGTAGCTTTCCTAGTTCCCCACAGAGAGGTGCTCTGGTGGCTCCACAGCTCCTCTACAAACCATTCCCCCCCAAAATCACCCCTCCTGGCCTCGGCTGGCTCGTCTGCAGCTCAGTGCTGGAGTTAGGGGCTGGCCAGCTGGTTGGTACTTGAATTAAGGAATGCAGGGCGAACTTTCTTGGATCTTGTCTACTCACATCTTCCCTCTTTGCTCTTTTGCTTTCTATTTGCAAGAATTTACCTCTCTGGAACTTCTTTTTCCCTACTCCAAAAGAGGGTCATTTAATCTCACCTCTTTTTCTTCTCTTAGGGGTTGATATGGGAATTAGAGCTATTAAGGTATATATGTTTGAGCTTCTTGCAATGAATAATAATTAAAAATGATCCATTGTGGGACCAGCAGGTGGCGTGGTGGTTAAAGATGCTGGACTCCCACATGGCTGACTGCAGTTTAAGTCTCGAGCCTGGCAGCTTGCCTTCTAACGCTCTCTCTTTTTCTGGTCCAATTAAAATATATAACAATAATAAAATAAAGTTAAATAAAAATAATTCTTTAAAAAATGAACCATCGTTATTCTGAATATGAACTCAAGCCCTGATTACAGGAGGTGAAAAGATTAAAAAAAAACAAAAAACTCAGCAACAGTCTTCAGAGAGGACACTGCTGGGCTCTGGCTGGAGCTCATGGGCAGACTTGCTCTATTTCCCATGTATTTTCTATGTCACACACTCACAACATGGCCCTCTGCCTCCTGAGGGGTTAGACATCTGAGATGTCTACAACCTTGGTCCTATGAAAGAATAAGCTTCTCGAGAGGCACCCCCCCCTCCAATTTGCTAAAGGGCACACATGCTTGCTAGAGAGAAACTATCCCCTATGGGATAGTCTTGCCGTAATCCCTTGTTCCCATTTCTCCTTTGGTGATCATGGGCATGTATGCTCATGCACCCAGTATGTTTCAAGACGCTAGGTCTGAGCTGTAAACTGCACAGTCAGCCATGTGGGATTCAACCACCTTAATCACCATGCTGTGGGCTGGCCCTCAAGAAACAATTTACTTAAGCAGCCAAAATATAGAAACAGATGGACTAGAGAACTTGAACAAATCTCATCTCCAGCCTCTAGGCAAACTATAAGGTCAAAAACAAAATGTTTAACAAGTTTTGGTATCTAAGGTTGGTTTATGATGTATGAAGACACTATTTTGAGGGAACTGGAGGTGAAGTTTAACTTGACATAGGTGGTCCATTTAAGCCAACAGGAAATAGCTTTCTTTATTCTCTATTATACTGAGAACAGCTTTTTACAATTTGGGAATATAGAATCTATTGGGTAGCAGCAAAGCATAGTCATTAAAAGGACAGACTTTGAAGCCAGACTGCCTGGATCCAAATACTGGTTTGGCTACCTCTTAGTAGCTACGTAATCTAGAGCAAGTAATTAGCCTTGTGTGCCTCGGTTCTCCCATCTGTAAAACAGGGGTGATAATAATACCTACCTCACAGGCCCAGTGTGAACTTCAAGTGGATTAGTATGTGTCGAGTACACAGACAAACCTAATAAGCTCTTTATAGTGTTAGCTGTAATCATGATTATGTGCAGTGATACAGAGCTGCAACCATTGTGCGCCTCACGTTTAACAGAAGGAACCCAGTATTTCAGGGCCCTACATCCCGAGTCTGGCTTGGGAAATATGGTCATTATCCTGGGGACACTCTAAACCCCATGAGAAATCATACTTTTATTATTTATTTATTCATATAATTTGATCAGAGACATACACACAGACGGAAAGCGGGAAAGCAAGCCACCAGGTCCGGGACTTGAACCGTAGTTGGCCATGTGGGAGTGTCCAGTGCCTTAACCGCCATGCTACCTGCAGGCCCTGAGAAGTCATACTTGACACCTTAAGGACAGAGCCTCAGAGCTGAGCCTGGTAAAAGTCCCTTTCCTTTGTTCAGGATAGAACGCACGGGCACACACAGCCAGGCGTGCACCCTCACAGGATCTGGTCATGTGGCGTTCCCCTTCCTTCATCCTCCAGCCTGTGGATTCTGGCCATTCACACACGTGGATGGTGTCTTTCAGGCTGACTGTGCCCTGGACTGGAATTGCAGTCACCAGGTGGGATCTGGGTTCTCTTGGGTAGTACAATAACTGAGGCCTCCTGGAGCTGGTCCTAAAAGAGCTTTTAAAAAGAATTGCAGAGGGGGAACCAGCAGTTAGCGTAATGGCTATGTCGCTGGACTCCCACGTAGTCGACTGCGGTTCGTGTCCTGGACCTGGTGGCTTAAAACTCACGCCGGGCACGTGTGCGTGCGTGCCCAAGATCCTGAGAGGAGAATGGAGGAGAAGGGATTGCGGCGTGACCATCCCCCCGGGAGGTGATTTCTCGCTTTCTGTCTCTGCGTCTCTCTCTGTCAGTCTGGCGAGCGCACACCCTATAGCGAAAACCTCTCAAAAAAAAAAAAAAAAAAAAAAGAACTGCAGGAGATTAGGATTTTTCTCCAGGCTCAGTACCTTTAAGTCACTAACTAGTACTTTTGGGGGACATGGAACTGGTGAGAACTGGTGAGGTACTTGCAAAGTGTGTTAGCATGCTTGTTGGTGGTTTTGGTACACAGAAAACACCAACTCAAGATTGTGGAGCCCTGAATTAGAGAATGATGTCAACAGTTTGCTTTGGAGACCAAATTTGCTGTTGATACATATTAAAGCAATGTCAGCTGAGGATGGGGGAAATGTCGATGGGCACAAACTCTTTGGGAGGACATTTTGGTCTTGACATTTAAATTGTTCATACCTTAGGCCAGCAGATGCGGAGGTTGGGACTGCTGAATCCCACATGACCGACTGTGCAGTTTGAGACCTGGACCCAAATACAATGGGTACATGTGCATGCGTGCCCAAAATCCTGAGAGGAGAATGGAGGAGAAGGGATTGTGGCATGGCCATCCCTCTGAAGGGTGCAATTTTCTTCTCTCTTTCTGTCTCTCTTCAGCAAGTATATGAGCCCTATAGCAAAAATAAATTTTAAAAACGATCTAAAACGTTCATACCTTTTCGATCTGGCATTCCAGCCTCTTAAGGTATCATATAGAAACACTTAAGTATGAAGTCATTTTTGAGAGTCATTGAAGAATTATTGCAAATTAGCAACTCAACTGACCATAAGAAGACAATACCAGGCTGTAGTTCACCCAAACAATGGAAGCATGCCACCATCACAAAATAGGGGAATTTGTAAGTGTTGACATGAGTATTTCTAAGATATATGACTAAGAAAAAATTATAAAGGACACTACTTAAGGCTAGCTGGTGGTGTGGTGGTTAAGGTGGTTGGAGTCCATATGATCGACTTCTCAGTTTGAGTCCTAGACCTAAAGGTTTATAAAAAACATGCTGGGTGCATGTGTGTGTGTGTGTACCCCAAATCCTGAGCAAATAAAGGAGAAGGGACAGTGGCATGGCCAGCTCTCTTGGGTAGTGATGTCTTACTTTCCCTCTGTCTCTAGCAAATTAAAAAAGAGGCAGCAGATGACATTGTGGTTAAGGCACTGGACTCCTACATGGCTGCCTATAGTTCAAGTCCCAGACCTGGGAACTTGCTTTCTCACTTTCCCTTTCTCTCTGTCTCTCTCTGGTCAAATTAAAAAAATAAATAATACTAACAAATATAATTAAATAAGTTCATATTTTTAAAATTTAACTTTATTTATTTTATTTTAATTTGACCAGAGAGGGACAGTGAAAGAGAGAGAGAGAGAATAAGAAAGTGAGCCACCAGGTTGGGGACTCACTCTGTGATCAGCCATATGGGAGTTCAGTGCCCTTAACAACCATGCCACCTGCCAGCCCCATAAATTAATGTTTTTTAAAAATAAAGACACTATTTATAGTAATAAATATCTGGAGGGATTATGCACCAGTGATAGTCTCTTGGGGTAGGAGTAGAGGTGAGATTGTGGAGATTATTGTTTGTTTATTAAAGATACATTAAGTGTGTTTTAATTCCTATCACATGTCATGTGAAAAGACACAAGCAAGCAGCCAGGACATCTGTGCCTGCTACTCCTCCCACACTCAGGAAGGGCAGAGGGTCAGCCTAGAGGAGGTGGTGGGCAGCCTTTTTTTATTTTTGAGAGGTTTTCACTATAGGGCACGTGCGCTCGCCAGACAGAGAGAGACATAGAGACAGAAAGTGAGAAATCACCCCCCAGGAGGGATGGTCATGCCGCAATCCCTTTTCCTCCATTCTCCTCTTGGGATCTTGGGCACGCACGCACATGTGCCCGGCGTGAGTTTTAAGCCACCGGGTCCGGGATGCGAACCACGGTCGACTACGTGGGAGTCCAGCAACATAGCCATTATGCTAACTGCTGGTTCCTGGTGGGCAGCCTTTAGCATGTGTCAGTCAACTTCTTGGTGGGGTTCTCAAGTGTATCTGAGCACCTGAGTTTGCATCTCAGACTGAACTCTGCTTGAAAGGCTTTTGTTTCCCTACTCATTTTGGAGGATAAAAACTCCATGGCACTCAGCAGATGTTCAATAGAGGGTCTTCCAGTGTAGTAAACAGGATCCTGGCTGGCACCCAGGAGACTTGGAGCCAATCCCACCAAACAGGGATAACAATAGCTTGCCCCCCGTCCTACAAGGTCGCTGTTTGAATCAGACAAGTACATGGATGGAAAATGACTTTCCAAACTACAGGAAACACAGAGCAACTGATCTGGCTATTCTGCTCCACAGGAACCTGCAGGGTCACCCAGGGCAGGGGCATAGAACTGAGGCCTCTGAGAAGCTTGAAGCTTGAGTCGCTATGAAGACCCTTAAATGATGAGTGGGCGCAGTCCCTTCCGGGCTGATGGGGAGGTTCTGCATTCCCTCTTCACTTGCCAGCAGGTGCGGAGGGCGCTGAGCACAGCCAGCAGGGAAGAGGCAGCAGAGAGAGTACCGTAAGCAGAAAGACAAATTCCCAACCCCCAAGCTGTGATTCCTTCCAGCAGAGTGGTGCATGGGAGTCAGAGGTGCTGTGTGCTGCAGTGAGGCTGTGCTTGTGACTGCAGCATGGCTGAGGCTGAAGAACTTGCTGGAGGACATAGCGGCCCTCAAAGGTCACAGCTACTGCGGGGGGTGGGGGGGGAGGGGGAGGAGTGAGAAAGTGGAGGAGGAAGACCCCCTTCCCCCACAGAAGAGAAGAGTGGCCACCTCTCACTGCCTACCGTGAGCTCACCTGCCCTTTCCCCTTGCCATAGACATTCCAGCTGGGATTTGTGATCTATGTACAAAGACTGCAGAAGTCTATTTGGTTTTGTACAGATCATATGAAACGCCTAACCTATTCTTATCAACTGGTCAGCTTTCAGACATCGTAGCTATCTTCCCAACATGATGCGGCAAACTCCTGGCAAGAGCCACAAGCAGGTGTCAGGCAGTGCTTCATTCAGTCCCCATTGCAGACAAAGGGAAAAAACAGTTGGGTGGGCCAAGGGCAGATCAACACATGAGGTTTCCTCTTTCTTTTGGGCCAGTGAGAAAACTGCTGCTGCCAGAGAAGAGGTATATTACAACACAGAGGCACCGAAGCCAGCTTGAGGAGCTGGGGGAAGGAGGGAATAGGAAGGGGCCTTCTGCTTCCTTTCGATTGAAGTTAAAAAAATGGCTGGTATGATTATATTTACAATGTGTCTTATGATTATATGTCAATGGGTCTTCAAAAAGCTTGCTGAAAAGTAGAATAAAAGTACAAATTTATTGGGGGCCAGACAGTTATGTAGTGGTAAAATTCAACTCTCTCTGAGGCTGACGCTCACAGAAAGGCTCCAGATTTGACCCAGACAGTCCCCTGCTGGGACTGATAATGCTGGGCATATATGTGGCCACGATCTGCAGCTGGCTTAAGCGGGAGGTTGGTTGTGGCATCAAGATCCTGTTGGGGGTGCTGTCTCTCTATCTCTGTCTCTCTAGTTCATGGAAAAACAAACAAACAAATAAACTTAAAAAGTAAAGTATAAGGCCAAATCTGTGACCCAGTGGTTAAGGGACCTGGATCCCACATGGCTGGCTGACTATGTGGTTGGAATCATGGTCCTGGCAACTTGATAAACAAGTTGGGCATGTGTGTGCACATACCCCAATCCTGATAGAATGGAGAAATGGAGGACAAGAGACTGACAAATTGTTTAATTTTATGTGTGTGTGTGTGTGTGTGTGTGTGTATACTATAGGGCATGTGCATGCACCAGAGAGAAAAAGATAGAAATAGAGAAAGTGAGAAATTACCCCTCGTCCCTACCTCACCCCCACTGGGAGGATGACCACACTGCAATCCTTTTTCCTCAACTCTCTTGGGATTTGGGGCATGCCTGCACATACACTTGGCATGTTTTTCAAGTTGCTAGGTTCAGGACTTGAACCATGCAGTCAGCCATGTGGGAACTAGTGCCGTAATCTCCATGCCACCTGTTGGCACCATATTAGCTCTTACGGGGGAGAGGAGGAGGTGGGCCACAGGAAAGTAAAGAAATAAGGAGAAATGTGAACAGATGAGACAAAGGATAAAAAGGAGGCTATTAGGAAATACGGAAAATTATGTGTGTAAAAAGATGATAAGGTGCAAAGTGAAAGTTAGGAGATTTCTGATTAAGTAACAGAGGACTTGTAAAAGGGCAAGTTTGTGCCAAGAAGGAAGAAAAACAAAGCGGAGAAGGGAAACTCTACAGAATGTTCAGGAAGTCTAACCTGAACAAGCAGTCAACGCTTGGGCAGAAGCCTGGGGTGTGGCTGTAGGGACTGCTTTGGGGCTCTGTATGCATTTTGCCACAATGCCATCCTCTGTGGGCCATGGGGGCTGTGGACAGTGGCCTGGGAAAAGGAGGAAGAAACCAGGAAAGGAAAGAGAGGAGAGATGAGGTCAAGCAAAAGCTCAAGTGAGTGCTACAGGGAAGTCCAAGAGACAAGCTGCTGGGCAATGAAGGGGCTGGCGGTGAGGAGCCAGGACAGCTCAGTGGGAGCAATGGACAGAGGGGATGAGAGGGACAGCAGGAAGAAAGTGGCCTCTGATGAAGCAATGGCAAAGGGAGAGGGAGGCAAGAGAAGTCTCACAGGCTCCATGCAGGGAGGTGTTTTTTTATTCCTGCCCGTATGTCTCTTGAATCCCTGGAGTTCTGTGCCCTCCCTTTTGAAAATTTTATACTTTTATTATCCTGAAGTTTTCATGCTGCTTCTCATGGGGACATATATGTGTGTGTGTGTGTGTGTGTGTGTGCATGTGTGTGTGTGTATATTGGGGAACTTCAGAAAATTTGTGGAAAAATAGAGTTTAAGTATGATTTTATTTTGGTGCTAAAAATTCAAACCCACAAATAGTTCTTCATAAAACACATTTTCCATAAACTTTGTGAAGACCCTTTGTGTATATATATATGTGTGTGTGTATATATAGTTTGGAATAATTCATTAATCATTTAAAAATTGTTAATAATTTGGTCAGGCCAGTCCTGTAGCCTAGTAGTTGAGGTAGCCAAATCCCACATGGCCAACTGTAGTTCAGGTCCTAGCCCTGTCGGCTTGAAAAATACACCATGTCCTTGTGCATATATGCCCCAAATCCCCACAGGATAGAGAAAGAGAGGGATTTCAGTATGATTAGGGCCCACTTGGACAGTGCTTTCTCTCTTCCCTACGTCTCTTATTTTCTTTCTCTTCGGTGAATACATGCACCCTCTGGTAATTAAAAAAAATAGAAGAAGAATTTGGTCATGTCTAGGAGGATTATAGTAAAAAAAAAAATCTTCCTCTTGAATTTGAAAACAAAGTCTGAAAGAAAAGTCATTCTCTGAAATGGAATCCATTACAATCAACAAAGAACAAATGCTTTTAGCCACTTGCCAAATAGTTCAAATCAAGAAGTGACATATAGGTGGGGATAAAGGGTCTATGATGCTTTGTGAGGGTCTTCTTAGAAGACTAGGTTTTCAGACTAGACAGTTTCTCAGTCTAATCAAAGTGACCAAATAGAATATGTCCTCAGAATTGGAATACAACAATTCAAGGATTTCAACCACCAAAGACCCTCTGCCCAGACTTCACCCTCCTGTTCCCCAGATCTAGCCAGGAACACAGAGAATACAATGGATCTCATGAAAATGTCAGATAAAGAATTTAAAATATTCATAGTGACAAAGCTAACAGAGATGCAAGAGAAGAGAGGTAACAAATTCCAGAAGATGCAGGAGAAAAGAGACACTGAGTTCTAGGAGGTGAGGAAGTTCTTGAATGATCTGAAAGAGACACACATCATAAAAAAGAATGAGACGGACTTGTTAGAGATGAAGGCTATAATTCAGGAAATCAAAACTTCTGAAAATATCGGGACCAGCAGTTAGCGTAATGGCTATGTCGCTGGACTCCCACGTAGTCGACCGTGGTTCAAGTCCCGTACCCAGTGCCTTAAACTCACGCCGGGCGCGTGTGCGTGCGTGCTCAAGATCCCGAGAGGAGAGTGGAGGAGAAGGGATTGCGGCGTGGCCATCCCCCCTGGGGGGTGATTTCCTGCTTTCTGTCTCTCTCTGTCTGTCTGGCGAGCGCACATGCCCTATAGCAAAAACCTCTCAAAAAAAAAAAAAACCTTCTGAAAGTATCAAAAGCAGATTGGATCATACAGAAGACCGAATCAAATCTCAGATGTAGAAGATAGAACCTCTGACTTAGAAAAATTCACCAAAAAGACTGAGAAAATAACCCCCCCAAAATGAGAGTAACATACGGGTAATACTAGATACCATTAAATGCTCAAATATCTGGATTGTCGGAATCTCAGAAGGTGAAGAAACTAATGAGGGCATTGATAATCTATTCCATGAAATCCTGCAAGAAAACTTTCCAAACCTAGAGGGACACTCAAATATCCAGACCAAGAAATACAAAGGACCCCACATAGAATCAACCCAAGAAGATCTTCCTCAAGGCACATCATAGCCAGATTGACCAAAACCACAGACAGAGATAAGATACTAAATTTGGCAAGAGAGAAAGGTAAAGTTACTTTCAAAGGCTATCCCATAAGGCTAACTTTGGACCTCTCACTGGAAACAAAACAAGCAATGAATATTCGAAGTGTTAAGTGAAAAACAATTTCAACCAAAAATACTATACCAGGCAAGACTATATTTCATATGGGGGAAAAAAAGACAAAAATATTCTCAGATAAACAAAATCTGAAAGAATTTACCAACAGCATACCGGCTCTCCAAAAAGTGCTGAAGGGAGAGCTGGATTGCTATACCAGGAACTAAAGGGGTACACAGAAATAAGAGTACAAGAAACAACCAAAAGAATGGCCAGCCTAATGGTAGGGACAAGTTCGGAGTTGAATGTTAACTTCCAGAGTTTAAATGGAAAGATCGGACCACAGTAACAATGCAAATTCAATAGAAGAGAGGTTAATTACATGAGTCTGAACTAGTGAAATATAATTTTTTTGACTTTAGACTAAAACATTACTGATTTTCTTCAATGCTTTGATTTCCATATTTAAGGATTTTTGTCTTCTATTGAATTGCTGATAGTTTCATCTACCTACTATTTGAACTGAATCCTAATCTTTTTCCTGGTTTTAAATTTTAAGCAAATTTCTCTTAACATTTTTTAAATTTTGATCTATTAAAACTAAAACTGTTTTTCTTGAAATTAAAAAATGCATTAAAAATACCTATTAATACCTATTTAATGACTATAGTAAGCTATATAGATCCAGTGAGGTGCTACTTTATAGTATGTTCACTTTACTCACTGTGGTTTATTCCTAAAATCAGACATGCATTCATAGATATGTATATGTCAGCTGTGCTTGCTATTGAAAGTTTTTAAATTAATTAAGATCTTTAGGGAGCAGTTAGCGTTATGGCTATGTCGCTGGACTCCCATGTAGTCGACCGCAGTTTGCATCCTGGACCTGGTGGCTTAAAACTCATGCCGGGCACGTGTGCGTGCGTGCCCAAGATCCCGAGAGGAGAACCGAGGAGAAGGGATTGCAGCGTGGCCATCCCCCCTGGGGGGTGATTTCTTGCTTTCTGTCTCTCTCTGTCTGTCTGTCTGGTGAGCGCACGCGCCCTATAGCAAAAACCTCTCCAAAAAATATCTTTAGTGAATCAATAAAATGTGAAGGAAAGGGCATGGAAAACAACTGTACATACCAGAGACAGTGTGGGAAAAGGGGGGTGGGTAGGCAGAAGATGAGAGGTAGGGAGTCAAGGGGGAAAAACAAAAGCATAAGAAACAAGAAATAGAAAATTATTTGTTGAAACATGTATGATAATATTCTTGATTGAGCCAATAAACAATGTATTCTGAATGGAAAATCTCATTTTGTATACCGCATTGATGTACGTACTGATTGTACTATATATTGATTATACTGTTTTATATACTGTGTTGATTTATTTCCAGCGAATGACTGTAAATAAATACATACATAAATAAATTTAATTTAAAAAGAATTGGAATACATTTAATGCAAATAAATTTTAAGTTAAATCAAATGTCTAACATATTCAGTCTGATGATCTGGGTGGATTATGTGGAGTCTATTCAAAGCAAGGCCAAGAAATAAGCATTTTTAGTATATCTGAACTGTCTAAAGGAGATTCTTCTCTGATTTGAAAGCCTCAATCCTGATTTTCTAGACATCCTTGATTTGGAGAATGGAAGTTAATCCAAATAAAATAGAATATTCTAAATATAATCAAATGAAATATTCCTTCATCACATCTAACTATCTTTATTCTAATTCTTTGCTCACTAGTCTAACTTGTGACCCTTAACTGTCTATAAGATGACTGCTTTAAAGGGATGCTCACCACAAAGTTCTGTGCTAAGAATTCTGTTTATAATCTGACCAGAGAGAACTATCCTGCTATTAACTGGCAAATGAACATGTTTGTATACATCCAATCCTTCAGTCACCTGACTTTTTGGAAATTGTGTTTTAATCTTCCTAGGTCTGGTCACCCTAGAAAGCAGGTGTGAAATCCTGTGATAAAAATCTGTAGCTAGCTCTACAGAGCTGAGAACTGATCAAGGAGCTCTGAGTTAACCTTGTCAAGGTGTTACCAACAGGGAGGGCTTATCTCAAGCAGCCAGCCACTTTCCCTTTTTGTCATCTCTTTTCGCTACAATCAAAATGTAGAGGACAAAATATATAAACGAATAAATGGAGGGGAGTCTGTAGTGCTACATCTGAAATTACTTGGACAAACCTGGCATCAGGCCACCAATATGAAATCCATTTTTTAGTTTGCTATTTAGAACTAACCCATTGTCTAAGCTCTCATCTTTCTAAGAACACAGAACCGAATGTGGGATATAAACTCTGAGATGCTTGTGGTTTTCTCCTGATAATCAGGGCAACACTATGCAAACCACAGCAGAGGGAGGGACAAATAGGGCCCAAGAGGACAAAGACAGGGCTTACCCTTCTCAGGAAGATTCAACCAGCTTGATTCTCTTCTTGAGGTCAAAGCCACTTTAACTCCATAGCTTTCCACCTCAATATCAGAGGACCAGATTCAGACCTGTTGTTCTTCCCAGCCAAGATCATTTTATTCCATTTTTCATGTTTTGATTATTGTTCCTCCCCCTCCCCCTCCCCAGCTCCATCTTGTACTTCAAAATACCTCTTCTAGCAGCCAAGGATGATTAACTCTGCCTGCTCTTCATTATCACAAGGAATAGTCATCTCGCCATGAAAGAATGCCAAGATGTAGGACATATAGGTGGCCGACTTCAAGAATTGGAAAAAAAAAAAAAAAAAAAAGTCAGCTAATCAACTATCAGTCAGGTTAATACATATTTCTATCAGTAGACATTCTTCTTTAAATACTACAGAACAGTGAAAAATGTGCAAATTCATAAGATTTTTAATCTATTTTTTCTTTTAACTGCACATACTTTGGGCTGGATGCAGGATGGCAAAATAGATACTTTAGGAAAGTCAGTCTGAAGACCCAACCAACCAGTGTCATAAAGCCACCTCCAGGGTCAGCCATACTGCCAGCACCAAAGAGGTAGTGGGGCCACCTGCTGGAAGGCTTGGGTACTGCTCTTGCTTAGAACTGGGTCTATGGAAGGACCACAATCTTCTTCTCCAGCTTCTGTGGTGGGAACAGGAAGTTTCTCATGATCTCATCCAGCTCTTCCAGGGCCAGCTGAGCATGGAGCTTGGCCACATCGTCGGGCTCCAAACGTACCACATGCTTTAGCAGGTGGTAGAGATCCTTGAGGACATCTCTCAGCACCTGTATGAGAGAGAGAGTCATGACAAGCTATCTACGTATGGCAACATTTCTCAGTACCACCGAACTGCCTTCTCTTCTTTAAGAATACCTTAAGAAGATAATGTATGGCCCTCCAGCACTTGTAGTGAGTTAAGCTTCCCTTTTTAGTTCTCTCTCACCCCTGATGCCTTTGGGGATGCTGTTCCTACTTAGTCCTGAGCCCAATAATAGATCCCACATCCCTTTCTTCAGTCCCAAAGCATCGCAAAGACCTCAGGATCATAGACAGAAAAGACTTCTTAGATGTGGTTGCCCCAGAGCAACTATTTTACCAGCATTTTCCTCGCTAGTTTCCCACAAAGCCCTCTACCAACACCCACAAAATAGACAATACTCTCTTGTGAGACCCAGGAAGTTATTTCTTTTCTTTTTTTTTAAATATTTATTTATTTATTTCCATTTGTTATTGTTATTTTTTTTTTCTTTATTTGACAAAAGAGAGAGAGAGAGGAAGTTAAAAACCAAGCCACCAGGTCCAGGACTTGAACCATGGTTGGCCATGTGGGAATCCAGCACCCTTATCCACCACACCACCTGCTGGCCCCACAGGAAGATATTTCTTCAGCAATAATGCTTTTCCTTGCATTTAAAACATTTCCACCAGGGGCCGGCATGGCATGGTGATTAAGAGTGCTGGACTCAAACCACATGGCCAACTGTGGTTTGAGTCCTGGATTTGGAGGCTTGCTTTCTCACTTTCTCTCGCTCTCTCTCTTTTTTTCTCTCTCTCTTTCACTCTCTGGTCAAATTTAAGCAAATAAATAAAGTTAAATAAAATAATTCTTAAAAAAAATTTTCCACCATGGTTCCATTTCCATACCCTGTCCCCACTCACTGTGTTTTTTTTTCAATTATAGCTCTGCAATGAGAATCAAAAGAGGACTCCAGGGACCAGCAGTTGGTGTAATGGCTGTGTCGCTGGACTTCCATATAGTCAACTGTGGTTTGAGTCCCAGATCCTGTGGCTTAAACTGATGCCGGGAGCGTGTGCATGCATGCCCAAGATCCCAAGAGAAGAATGGAGAAGGATTGCGGCGTGGCCCTCCCCCCCGGGGGGGGGGGATTTCTCGATTTCTGTCTTTCTGTCTCTCTGTCTTTCTGATGCGCACACATGCCCTATAGCAAAAACAAAAACAACAACAACAAAAACACCTCCCCCCCTCCCAAAAAAAAAGAAAAAAAAAAAAGAGAATCAAGAGAGGACTCCAGGGACCAGCAGTTGTAATGGCTATGTTGTTGGACTCTCACATACTCAACCGCAGTTTGAGCCCCAGACCTGGTGGCTTAAACTCACGCAGGGCGCATGTATGTGTGTGCCCAGGATCCTGAGAAGAGAAAGGAGGAGGGGGGATTGCAGTGTGGCTATCCCCCCTGGGGGGTAATTTCTCACTTTCTGTCTCACTGTCTTTTTGGCAAGCACACGCTCCCTATAGCAAAAACTTTTCCAAAAAAAAGAGAAGACTTCATGGACAGACCCACACCCATTTTACATGACAAATGCTTTGATATTATGGTCTCATATGGAATTAGGAGGGTGCTAAAAGCACCTACTCTAAAGAGCTCCTATATTTCCCCACAAATCCTCCTGGCTTGGGAGCTATTAGGTCATCTGAAAAGTCATGATGTATTTTTTCATGTTTTTCTATGCAAAAATAGAAAAATAATAGAAAAATAGAATGTTTAGCAACAATCAGGTTTAAAAGAAGGGGCAAATATAAGCACAAGGGTGACTATAGACCATCTGGTCAAAGTGGAGACGGAAGTCATGGGGGTCATGTGACTTATCTGTAGCTTTTTGTCTCAAAATTAAAAAAAAAAAAAAAGTTGTAGTGGTGCATGCTGCTAAGATGCAATGCTTTTCAGGCTAGGACCAAATGAGAGAGGCCTGGATTTGATTCCCAATCCAACCTAAAGGCCAGGAATGGTGGTGTGTGCTTGTAGTCCCGGCCAGGAGGCTGAGGCAGAAGAATGACATAAAATACTACTTCCTCAAGGATTCCTTCCCAAACCACCACCTAGGTAAGCCTTCCTCCCTCCCTGTAGTTCTATTTGTAGCCCCTATTGCAACTGTAATTTCAATGTTTGTGGTGCAATTTTAATAATGTTTTCCTCACTAGACCACAAGTACTGTTGACACTGAGGCCATATCTTGCCTTTTTTACTTTAGCGTAGCCCCAGTGTCTCAAAAATGACTGGCACATGCACATGGAGGATACCTTAAAAAAATAAATATGAATGGATGAAGGCATGCATGCATGCTACTCCTGGCAGTCTGTCATTTGGTAATAACCAAACATTTAAGAAGGTCCACTGAAAGAATGCCTTGTGCAGTCATAAAGGGTCTCATAATCAAGAGGGCCTCGTGCTTGCTTAGTTTAATAATCTGCTGTTGCCTGCTTAAATTTTTTTCTTTTTATTTTTTAAATTGAAGAAGGCACTTGCACTTATCAGAGACAGAGAGGAAGAATGGGGGAGAAAGCACCCCCCAATGGGGCATGATCAGGCTACAATCCCTTCTCCTCCATTCCTCCATCCTGACAAGATTTTGAACAATCAGGTACATGCGCTTGGTGTTTTTCAGGCTGCCAGGGTCAGGATTCAAATTGCAGTGAGCTATGTAGGATCTAGCTCCCTTTACCACTAGGCTAAAAGGCCAGGTCACCATCTTAACATTTTTAATAATTTTACTTTTGAATTTGTGTTTTGTGAATGAAGCCCAGTGACACAAGGGAACATGATGTGGGCAGAAGAGATTAGTGCAATTGTGTGTCCACCATTCTTTGACAGGGCATTTGTATGTACCACTGACTGTTCCCCGTGAGTACAGAACTATGATGGATGTACGATACGTGGGAGTGCAACAAGACTCAAAACAAGTACAAAGTGAGCACGTCTGTGACATTTACTGATCAAATGGAGGCACTGACAGTCTGGAAAGGCCACACTTTCCATTCCTACAAGAGCTTGCTCTGAACATAAAGAAGGCAATTGGCTAAGAAAACAGTGATGATCGAGGAATCCTATTGCATTTTTGTCTTTCTGTCTTCTTTTAGTTTGGCATAGGGTGCAAGCAGGAGCGAGAGACAGAGAAACTGAAAAAAATTATCCCTCCAGCAGAATCCCTTTTACTCTGTTCTCTTTATGGGATTTTGAGCATGTATGCACATGTGTGTTTTTCTTTCCTCTTTTTTTTTTTTTTTTGAGAGGTTTTTGCTATAGGGCACGTGTGCTCGCCAGAAAGACAGAAAGCGAGAAATCACCCTCCAGGAGGGATGGCCATGCCGCAATCCCTTCTCCTCCATTCTCTTCTCAGGATCTTGGGCATGCGCGCACACACACCTGGCCTGAGTTTAAGCACTAGATCTGGGAATCGAACCACAGTCGACTATGTGGGAGTCCAGCAACATAGCCATTACACCAGCTGCTTATCCCTTTCATTTTTTTTTTTGGAGAGGTTTTTGGTATACGGCATGTGCACTTGCCAGAAAGACAGAGAGACAGAACGCGAGAAATCACTCCCTGGGGGGATGGCCACACCGCAATCTCTTCTCCTCCATTCTCCTCTCGAGATCTTGGGTACGCACGCACACGCGCCTGGCGTGAGTTTAAGCCACTGGGTCTGGGACTCAAACCGCGGTCGACTACATGGGAGTTCAGTGACATAGCCATTACACTAACTGCTGGTCCCATCCCCTTCTTTTTTTTTTTAAAGAGAGCTTTTTTGTTATAGCGCATGTGTGCTCACCAGAGACACAGAGGGAGACAAGAAGTGAGAAATCACCCTGCAGGGGGGATGGTCATGCCACAGTTCTTTCTCTTCCATTCTCCTCTCAGGGTTTTTGGCATTCATGCACATGTACCTGGCATGAGTTATTTATTTTTATTTTGTAAAGAATTATTTTTATTTAATTTTGTTTATTCATTCATTTTTTATTTTAATTTGACTAGAGAAAGATACACAGAGAGAGAGAGAGGGAGAGAGAGAGAAAGTGAGAAAGCAGGCCACCAGGTCTAGGACTCAAACCGTGGTCAGCCATGTGGGAATGTCCAGTGCCTTAACCACCATGCCGCCTGCTGGTCCTGTGGCATGAGTTTTTTTTTTTTTTTTTTTTTTTAAACACAAATCCATTTTAAAAAATATTTTTTGGAACCCCATTTTTATTCATTTACATTTCATTATTTTAAATCCTTGAGGGATACAGCATCACATGGATTCTGTGTCCAATAGCCTTAGCAGGAAGGTTGCTTCGGAATTTGGCTCGAACCATGCCACTGTTTCCATGGGCTCAGTAACCTTTCCCCAGATTACTCTGGTTTTATTTGGTTTGCCACCAGGAGTCACTGTGTTGTTTTTTGCTTTGTACACATAGGCATACCTCTTGCCTAAATAGAATTCTGTTTCATCTCGTGCATAAACACCTTCAATTTTAAGAAGAGCTGTGTGCTCCCTTTGGTTCCTGAGACCCCGCTTATAGCCAGCAAGAATGGCCTTGGACCACAGCCTTCCAGACATAGCTGCCTTTTAGAAGTCCTGTTCCCAGCAGGCCTCCATACGCTCCAAGATGGCGGAAAGAGGTAAGCAAAGTCCGACCGCCTACATGAGTTTTTAAAGCACCAGTCCGGGACTTGAACCCTGGTCAACTACAAGGGAATCCAGTGACATAACCATTATGCCATCTGTGAGTCCCACATGTGTATTTTTCAAGCCAACAGTTCAAGGACTAGAACTGCACAATTGGCCATGTGAGAGCCAGTGTTTTAACCTCTAAGCCACCTGCTGGTCCCATTTTTGTCTTAATCCTTTACTTTTCTATTTTAGCAAGACATTTACACCGAAAGTGATGACATAGGAAAAAGAACAAGATAATTTATAGTTCTTGTCCCTTCCAGTCCTTTCTTTTTCTTTATTTTTTATTTTTTATATTTTTCCATAGTGTGTGCCAGAGAGAGACAGAAAGAGGGAAAATGCGAAATCTCTCCCCAGGGGTGTGGCCATACTACAATCCTTTCTCCTCCATTTCCCTCCTGGGATTTTGAATCTCAAGCATTAATTTCAAGTGGTTGGCCAAGTGGGAGTCCAACACTTTAACCACCATGCCACCTGCTGGCCCCTTTTTAAGTCCTTTTTTTAAAAAAAAATATTTTTGGGGACCAGCAGTTGGTGTAATGGCTATGTCAAGCCACAGAATACAACTTATGTAATTTTAGTGATTTCATGTATAATTTAAATGCTCTTATATTTGCATTTAAAAGTTTTACTGTGGGGGCCAGCAGGTGGTGTGGTTGTTAAGGACACTGGATTCCTACATGGCCAACAGTGGTTCAAATCCCAGAGCTGGCGGCTTGCTTTCTCACTTTCCCGTGTTCTCTCTTGCTCTGTCCCTCTCTGATTAAATTGAAATAAATCAATAAATCAATAAAGTTAAATTAAAAAAAATTAAGTATTATTGTGCAGGGACCAGCAATTGACATGATGGCTCTGTCGCTGGACTCCCACATACTCAACCATGTTTCTACTCCCAGACCCTGTGGCTTAAACTCACGCCAGGTGCATGTGCATGTGTGCCCAAGATCCCAAGAGGAGAATGGAGGAGAAGGGACTGCGGTGTGGCCATTCCCCCTGGGGGGTGATTTCTCGCTTTCTGTCTCTTTCTCTCTCTTTCTCTCTCTTTCTGGTGAGTACACGCGCCGTATAGCAAAAACGTCTCAAAAAAAAAAAAGGTATTACCATGGAACATAAAGATGAACTTTAAAAAAAATTTTTTTTTCATTTATTCTAATTTGACCAGAGAGAGAGAGAGAGAGAGAGAGAGAGAGAGAAAGCCACCATGTCTAGGACTCAAACCATGGTTGGCCATGTGGGAGTGTCCAACACCTTAATCACCACATCACCTGCTGGCCCCCATAAAGATGAACTTTTAATTTTGCCAGACAGGGCCAGCAGGTGACGTGTTGGTTAAGGTGCTGGACTCCCACAGTGCTGTCTGCAGTCTGAGTCCCAGGCTTGCTTTTTAACTCTCCTTCTTTCTCTCTCTGTTCAAACTAAATAATAATAACAATAATAAATAAAATTAAATAAATAATAACTTTAAAAAAATTTTGTCAGAGGACACATGAGAGAGAGCTAGAGATAGAGAAACAGCAAGCCAGAAAGCACCCCCACCATGGGGCATGGTTACACTGCATTCCCTTTCCCTCCATTCTCCCTTTTTTTGAAATCTTGAGTACACATATGTGGTTTTTTTCTCCAACCTTCTGGGTCCCAGACTCCAAATACCTTCATCCATGTGAGATCCAGCTGCCTTAACCACCATATCACCATCTAACGATTTAACATTTAATTATAACATTAAATTATTTTTCTCTACTCAGAACAGTATTTATAGATGTAATAAATTCTATGACAAATCAAGAAAGGCTAGAAGGAAAAAAATCTTTGTATTTGAATACCATTAATAATTATTAATGTTTTTTTTTTTTTTTTTTTTTTTTTTTTTAGGTTTATGTCATAGAGTGTGTGCACTTGCCAGAGAGAGACAGTGAGAGGGAAAATGAGAAATCATTCCTGAGGGGGGATGGCCATGTTGCAATTCTTTGCTTTCCTGGGATTTTGGGCAAGCACACGCACCCAGTTTGATTTTCATGCTGCCAGATCTGGGACTCAAACCATGAAGGAGGTAGGAATCCAGCACTTCAGCCATCACACCACCTACTGGCCCCAACAACATTTTTTTATTTTTTATTTTTATTTCTCCTAACAAGGGACCCCACATTTTAATTTTGCACTGGGCCCCTTCAGCACTACCGACACCCCTTAGTGCTCCTTGCTAAATGCCACCCCATTAAGTGCTCATGTCCTGTGAACAAAACTCACAAAAATGCTGCCCAGTCCCTGGTGGGCAGTGATCTACTGGGCTTTCTCAGGGAGCTGCTGAGAACGACAAGGAGTTAAGTTTCCTGGGCCAGGTGGTTGACTCTAATTATGGCGTTCTCCCTACTGCCCTTTCATAACCTGTCTTTGGGTGAGGAAGTCCCATCTTTCCTTAAGCTGGCAGTGTGAAAATGAGATGATTCCGGAAAGACGATGACTCCCCACAGTCTTGCCTCATGATTACTCACTCATTCTATAATCATTATTAAGGACCTAGTCGTGCCCAGGCAGCGTACTGGTGATAAAAAAAGGTGAATAATGCCCAAGCCCTCCCCTCTGGAGGAAGCAGGCACACGCACACCACACAGAGGCATCTCCCCTCTGAGAGAGAACGTATGTAATTCCATGGAAACCATGGGCGTCATGTCTGCCGCTGGAAGTGGGAAGGAAGAGGAATATTTTGTGTGAAAGGGCCTTCATTTTGATATTTATTTGCAACCAACAGAGGCAATAATGAATGACTTGGGGAAGCTTGGCTTGCTTCAAGTCACATCAAATAGAGTTTCTTCTCTCTTTCTTTTGTTTCTAATTTGCCAGAGAGTGTTACAGGAGAGAGACAGAGACAGAGAGAGGGAAGGTGAGACAGCACTCCCCCATGGGACACACTCACGCTGTAATCCCTTCTCTTCCATTTTCCTTTCAAGAGTTTGGGCAGGCATGCACCTGGCACAGCTCTTAAGTCACTGGGTTGAAGACTGAGCAGTCGGCTGTGCAGGGTCCAGCCACCTTAACCACCACACCGCTGGCTGCTCCCTCCCCTTTTTAAAGTTTTTTTTTTTTTTTTTTTTTTAAATTTTTCCTTCCACGAGTAGGAGTGACAAAGAGAGAGGGAGAAACGGCACTCCAGCAGGGTCCTGATGCTGTGATCCACTCCCAACCTCAGTCAGCTCCAGATCATGGGAATGTGCATTCCTGTGTACTCAGGGAGGTCGCTGGACCTTCCCATGTGGGTCAGCCACACAGAGCACTGCGTTTTACTGCCGCACCGCCCCCAAATCAAAGCAGTTTCTAAGCAAAACCAGCATGCTTGGTATGCAGATACAGCATCAAACAAGTCACCTAGCACTCTCTCTAATAGATAAAAAGCCCAAAGTGTCTCATATACACAGAAATTCTAGAGTTTCCACTGTTCATCACAAAGTTTTTGTTTTGTTTTTCCTTCTAGAGAACTCTTTCACCTAGTCAGAACTATCTTAAATACTTTGGGCAGAGCCTCCTAACTTTTGAAATAAGGTTAGCTTTTACTTATTAAAAGATGAAGTTCTAAGGTGTTCTGTTCTTTCCTGGTGTGGGTAGAATCCCTCCCCCCACTGTTGTGCTCTTAAAATAACAATAATGCTGTGCAAACACCACTTCCCAGTCCAAGGGGCTGAGCTCCTTGCTATCAGTTACCGGATCTCCTTTCTAGGTAACTGAGTGTTAAGCAAAGGCTCCTTCTTAATTAATGGGTCTGTTTTAGCAACCCACCCTGGCATAGCTGCTCCTCAATCCCTGTAACTGTAGGGATCTCACACATCACAGGACTTCCTCTGGACTCCCCAAGGATCAAAGCTTCCTGCCAGCCAGGGATTGTCACCAAAATCCCAAGGATCAGGGGCTGAATACAAGGAGTTCAAAGGTAAAGTGATTCACAGGAGCTCTGTGGTGGGCAGGATATAGGCAATCCCACAGAGGAAACCTCTCATTAAGAGTTCAACACACCTGCCACTCATCCCCCCATCTGTCTCAAGACCCAAGGACTCCAGGGAAAGGTAGACTCCTTGCTCTTGGGGGAGAGGATGTAGGTGTGTGGAGGGGCGGGGTCTCATTCAGATGAGACCTAAGTTAGTTTACTGTCCCAAGAAGTTAAAATAAACATAAACATGGTCTCGACTGGAGAAGTTCTAGAGCCAGGGATTTCTTTTTTTTTCTTTTTTCTTTTTTTCTTTTTTAAGATGTTTTTGCCTTAGGGAGTGTGCAAGCTCACCAGAGAGAGACACAGAAACAGTGAGAGGGAAAATGAGATATCATCCCCCAGGAAGGATGGCCATACCGCAATCCCTTCTCCTTCATTCTATTCTCCTCCCCAGATTGTGGGTACAGCACACATACGCACCTGGCATGAGTCTCCCTCCCCCCCCATGAGTTTTAAGCCTCCAGGTCCAGGGCTTGAACCATGGTTGGTTATGTGGGAATTCTGTGATGTTAACTGCTACGCCATCTGGTGGCCCCAGGCCAGGGATATCTTAAATAAGTACTCAGATTACTAGTGTGAAAACTCTTTGGAAGGGAATGGGGTTCAGGTACTTTATCAAAATAATTTGGAATCTACATGTATATGTCTCTCTCTCTCTCTCTCTCTCTCACACACACACACACACACACACACACACACTCTCTCTCTCTCCCCCCACCCCCCAGATGCCAGTTCCCTGAAACACACAAAGCTGATCCTTCAGGGACACGGCAGCCTTTAGGGTTGGATGTGGCTGAGAAAAGCCCAGAAAAGACAGAGCAGAATGAAAAGGAAACAGTGAGTAAAAGACTGCCTTGGGCACACAGGTGCACTTTGAATGGCAAAGCAGGAAATCAGTGTTTGACTCTTTCAATGAGCTTGACCTGGGTGGTTGTATCTTTCAGTTAACATCAAAAGAAGAAATAAATGGCAAACATCTTTGTTCTTTTTAATTCCTAATTTATTTATTTGATTATAAAAGCCATATAACCACAACCCAGAATATCTAGAAAAGAGGAAAAGAAAACAAGTCTCTAGTCAGACCACCTCTCCAATATAAGCTTCCGACATTTAGTAGTAAGTAGATTCATTTACATTTAAAATTTTAATTTAATGTTTTAAAGGCCATTTATATTTCAAGATGATTTTACTAATGGGACTCAGGTGAATGAAATTGCTATTCTGTTACTATGTGGGATCAACAAGACATAACAAATGGTCACAAATGAAACATTTATAGAAACAAGGACTTGAAAAGCTGTGATCTAGCAGAGGTTTCCTATAATTTCCTATAATTTCTCTCTCTGTCTCTCTCTCTCTCTCTTTTTTTTTTTTTTGTAGAGGTTTTTGCCTTAGGGTGCACATAAGTGCAGGGTCACCAGAAAGAGAGAGAGAGACAGAGGCAATGAGAGGGAAAGTGAGAAATCATCCCCCCAGGGAGAATGGCCATGCCACAATCTCTTCTCTTCCATTCTCCTCCCGGGATCTTGGGCATGCATGCACATGTGCCCAGCGTGAGTTTTAACCCACCATGTCTGGGAACTGAACCACTGTCAGCCATGTGGGAGTCCAGTGACATGACTGCCAGGTCATCTTCTGGTCTCTAGCTATAATTTCTTAATTAAGGGGGAAATGAATTGCTAAATATAAAAGAATAAAAAAGTTAAATGCTAGCACACTAATTTTACTTAGAAATGTAATCTTTTATAGAACCAATAAATGAGGCCAAAAGAGCTAAAAAAGAAAGAAAACTAAACACTATATAATCCTATCAACCACTAATGTGCTGACTCCCTTTGTGGATGAGAAATAAATAAGACCCAAAGACAAAAACAGAGGAACAGCATGGAAGGTAGACACTGAACTAAAGGGCAGGAGAAGACTGGGGAAGAAGGTGAACTACAGTCAGTGGCTAGAGATGATCTTGGCAGAAAAAAGATTCTCTATATTGAGGCCCATAAGAAGTGAAGACCCAAGGATCCAAGTAGCTTTATTTAAAAACATATTAGGGGCCAGCAGGTGGTGTGGTGATTAAGGCACTGGACTCCCACATGGCTGACCACTGTTCATGTCCCGGACCTGGTGGCTTTCTCTCTCTCTCTCTCTCTGGTGAGTGCACATGCCCTATAGCAAATTTAATAATAATAATATTGAACAAAATAAAATAATTCTTCAAAATAAAAAAACATGTTAGAATAAACATCAGGTGTGGAAGCAATAGTCCAAGTTCTTTTTTTTTTTTTTTTTGGAGGTTTTTACTATATAGGGTGCGTGCGCTTGTCAGAAAGGCAGACAGACATACAGAAAGTGAGAAATCACCCCCCGGGGGGATGGCAATGCTGTAATCCCTTCTTCTCCATTCTCCTCTTGTGATTTTGGGCATGCATGCACACACACCCAGTGTGAGTTTAAGCTACCGGGTCTGGGACTCAAACCATGATTGGCTACATGGGAGTCCAGTGACATAGCCATTGTGCCAACTACTGGTCCTGCAATAATCCAACTTCTAAGAACTCCCATTTAAAAAAAATAAAGTTTCTTTCATGAGATGGAGAGATCTCCCTGACAGGGTTTCATAACACTCTCCCCCAGCCTTCCCACTAGCCAGGATCATGGGTATGCTTGTGGATATGCTTGCTGTTTTCCAATCCATTCAGTATCTGAACCCAGGGCCCCCCGACATGGCTCTAGTATTGCGCAGTAGCACTCTACCACCAGTACCAAGGTGGCTGGACCTAAAAACTTTCATTTTGACCACTGTCCTCCCATGTTAAAACCAATGTGTGATTTCGTGACCGAGGGAAGTGAGAGTGAACAGATGAGGTCAGCTATAGGACAGACAGTCAAGGATCATCAATAGGAAAAGTGAGCAAACATTTCCCAAACAATGAGCGGGAGAGGATGCTGGATATTCTGGGTGATGAAGGACGGAGGCTCAGGAACTCACACCAAATGGCAGAGGCAGATTTGTGGAGTTGAACCTAATGGTCTGGAGACAGGCAAACTGCATGAGGTGAATCCTGGAGTTCCCAATGACTAGGTAGGGAATCTTGAGTACATTACCTCTCAAAACCCTGGTGAGCTAATCTGTAAAATGGGGATAACACTGCCTCCTCCTCACCCTTTTAAAAAATAATTATTTATTTATTATCATTATTTTCATTTTTTACCAGAGTGAGACAAAGACACAGAGAGAGAGAGAGAGCAAGACGCCAGGTCCAGGATTTGTACAGTGGTTGACCATGTGGGAGGTCCAGCACCTTTAACCACCACGCCCCCTGCTGGTGAAACAATACCTCTTTTTAAGATTGTTGTAAAATGTAATGTCTATAAAGATCTGAACACATGACCTGCATATGGTGGGGGCTAAGCAAGTGGTGATTTCAGTTTCCTCCACTAATACTGTGATCTCTGTGAGGGCCAGGACTGTGTCTGTCTTTTACTCTATGGCTCTGAAGCCTAGAATAGAGCCTGGCATGTAGCAAATCTGTAGTGAGTGAATAAATGATAATGATAATAATAGCTAATCCTTACTTAGCACTTGATATGAGCTGTTTATAGTTCTAGGCATTTTATCTATATTAACTATATTAATACAGATAAATATATTAATCCTCACAATAACCCAAAGAGGTACTATTATTATTCTTCAGTTTACTTAGGGTCATATGGCTTGTAACAAGCAGAGCCAGGATTTGAATTCCAGCAGACTGACTCCAGAGCTGGTGTTCTTTATTACATTATTCTGCCTCTCAAAGTAGTCCTCATTTCCACTACTACGAATGGGGGAGCATGAAGCACATATACTGCCTACCCTACAAGCTTACTGTGGCGATAATGTATGTGAAAGTATTTTGCTGTCTTAAACAAAATGTATATAGTTCAAAATATTATTCTTATCACCCCACTGAGGAAATTAGGTTTACCACCAAGAAACTAACAAAATAAGGAGAAAGGAAAAACTCTGGAAACAGAAAATGGAGAGCAGAAGCCAAAAAAAGAGTAGTCAGGCAGCTGAATAAATGAAGGGGAGTCAGAAGAAGAGGGAGGGGTTGTAAGAGAGGGGACAGTAGATTTAATGTCATCTGAGCGCCGTGTCGGGCCAGCGTGGCAGCTCTGACTGCGCCATGGCACAGAATCGAGAGCATCGCAAGTCATTCTGCAGGCAGCAGAGAGGAGCGACGCTGAGGTCTCCGAGGTGAGTGGCCTCTCTGAGATAATGGGCAGGAAACAAACTGGGGGAGCAGAATGGAGGCAGACAATCTGGACCTGATTCAGGGAGCGCTGGACTGAAGAATAATGCCTTACTGATAAAACCCAAACCTTCGCTTTGATGGGTCTATGGAAAAGAAATTAGGGCCCATTCAAACAGAAAGACCAGGCTTTTCAAACAGTTCACTGAAAGCACTGGGAGGGTCAGCAAAGAAAGGCAGGATTACCAAGGTTGAAGAGATTTCTACCCATGCCTGACAGAGAATCTCTAACAGGCTGAAGTTCAGGGTGGCATTATTATTAACCAGAGGTTCCTGAACTTTTGAAAAACCTTTTAGTTTTAAAGTACTTTTCTCCACTAGACCTAGAGATAAATGGCATTTTTACCCTTTCTGATTGTGTCTGGCTATTAAATGAGGAAAGCATCTCAAGTACAAATGGGAGATGGGGTGGGAAGGAGATGGGGGGTATTATACATGCAATTTGTTGAAGAATTAGGAGGAATACTTCAACTCATCGAGTACCAAAAATGCTACAAAGGTGTAGACAGACTAGGCAGTTTAAGGATAAAGTACACACAGCAACTAGGAGTTAACCCCTGGTAGGGGTGATGGCTCAGGGGTCCTACAGAGGTAGGCAGCCGGGTTTTCCTGACACCTAACTGCGTGTGCTCCTAGGCTTGTT
>NW_006160036.1:1343086-1349392 GCF_000334495.1 Tupaia belangeri chinensis | reverse complement strand
GTGTGTGACCCAGTGGCTTCCAAGGGTCAGAGATCATGTAGCTTGTGGGAGCAGGGGCAGCGGGTGCCATCAGCTGTAGGAGCATCTTTCAGAATGTCTTTCAATAGCAACCCGAGGAAGGAGGTAGCCTTCCTACATCCTCGCAGGCACTGAGAGAGAACAAAGGCAGCGGGGAAAATGGCGCGAGTGTGTACAAAGGCAGCAGGCTGCTTGCTGCTCGTGGGAGAAGAGATTGGGAGCTTTGTGCCAAGCAGGAGGTTACAATCCCATCTTTCAAAGAGTACTCGGTGAGCACGTATGGGGGGAACTGGCATTACTGTTTTGGTCAGTGAGGAGCTCCATGCAGACACCCAGCTGAGGGACACAGTCCAGCTTCCCTCTGGACCTAAGGCCTCTCACGAGGGATTAGGCAGCACTTGAATTTCACTACTACCATTCATTGAGTGCTGATTACATTTCAGTCACTGTGCTAAGTCCTGTACACACAATATCCCATTTAATTCTAGGAAGCAGTTAAAAATTCATCCCAGTTTACCAATTAAGGAAAGAAGGTTTATGGAGGTTTAGAGATTTGCTCAAGGACACACATCTAGAATAAAAGCCTACATCTATCAGGTCTGACTTATGAAACTTTGCCTTTTTTTTTTTTTTTTTTTTTTGCCATAGGGCATGCACATTCACCTGAAAAAGACAGAGAGAGGAAAGTGAGAAATCCCCCCCCACCCCAGCCCCAGATGACCATGCTGCAATCCTATCTCTTCCATTCTCCTCTTGAGATTTCAGGCACACACACGTACCTGGTGTGATTTTCAAACCACCGAGTCCAAGACTCGAACTGTGGTTAGCCATGTGGGAGTCTAGTGCCTTAACTACCATGCCACCTACTGGCCTACAAACTGCTTTTTTTAAAAAAATAATTATTTATTTATCCATTAATTTATTTTAATTTGAGCAGAGAGAGAGAGAAGGAAACTGAGAAAGCAAGCCACCAGGTCCAGTATTTGAACCGCAGTCAGCCACATGGGAGTGTCCAGAGCCTTAGCCACCATGCCACCTGCTGGTCCCACAAACTGCTTTTAAACACTCACATTGCTAGGAAATCCAAAAGGTAGGAGGTTACTATGGAAAGAATTTGATCTTTCTCCAGCAACATCAGAGCTGTTGATTTGGATGGAACCTGGTCGGTGAGGGAAGAGGGGGAGTATCACACAGACTAAAGGCTGAGTCCAAGGTTTGTGTTTCTTTTGGGGTACCAGTCTGATTTGGGACACCCTGAATCCCCCCAGGCTTACCATGGTCACACAGCTTTAGGTCTAGCTTGAGCTGGCTGTGCTCTAGGGATGAGGAAGCACAGGCTGCAGTCCTTAGACCACATGCTAAGGAGAGCTTAATGCTCTGTGTAACATGCTTCGGAAAAACAAGGTTATAGAGTCAGACCAAAGGACAGAGGAAACCAGTCACTGACACATCTGAGGCCTTGGCAGGGTTTGTATTAGGCACTAACATACATGTGGTGTGGACCAGACTGAAAGGAGAAACCTCCCACCCACACCAATAAAGTATGGCTGCAGTACCCAGAGTACAGTCCATAGTCTTTCAGTGACACCATTCCTCTGCTAACTGACTGTCCACCCTTACTGCACATCAAAATCCTCAAAGAACTTTGAAAACGCCTGGGTTTCACCTCACACCTACGAATCAAAACATTCAGAGACAGGCTTAGTTTTTTTTTTTTTTTAAAGCATTATTTATTTTATTTATTATTATTATTATTATTATTTGTTATAGGGCACATGTACTCACCTGAGAGAGGCAGAGAGAAAGTGAAAAAGCAAGAAAGCAAGCCTCCTGGTTCAGAACTTGAACCGTGGTCAGGCATGTGGGAGTCCAATGCCTTAACCACCATACCACCTACCAGCCCCATGCTTTTTAGTTTTTTTAAGAGTGATTTTATTTTACTTACTTACTTACTCTACTAATAAATAAATAAATAAATAAATAAATAAATAAATAAATAAATAAATAGACCAGAGAGGGACAGAGCAAGAAAAAAGGAGAGAAAGGGAAAGTTAGAAAGCAAGCTGCCAGTCCCGAGACTTGAACTGTGGTCTGCCATGTGGGAGTCCAGTGTCCTTAACCACCATGCCACCTGCGAGCCCCCCCCCTTTTTTCTTCATTTCATTTTATGGTCCCCTAATCAAATAATAGTAAGGATACAGCAGTACCAGCTGGTTGGACAAAAACACTAGAGAGGAGACTGAGTGAGAGACATGTCGTGGTTTCACAGGTAGAAGGCACTGTGATATCTCGGACTATGAAAAATCTAAGCACCAATTACAGGGTGAAGTGATTGGATATAATCTACTGTATTTCTTAGATTTTTCTTAATTACCAACAATGAGGTATGTATTTTCCAGAAAGGACAGGGGTGGTCAGAATAATTATTTTATTCCTTTTTTTGGAGAGGTTTTTGCTATAGGGGCATGTGCTTGCCAGAAAGACAGAAAGAGAGAGAGACAGAGAGACAGAAAGTGAGAAATCAACCCCACCCCCGGGGCTGCAATCCCTTCTCCTCCTTTCTCCTTTTGGGATCTTGGGCACGCACGCACATGTGCCCAGCATGAGTTTAAGCTACTGGGTCCGGGACTCAAACCGCAGTTGACTACATGGGAGTCCAGTGACATAGCCATTATGCCAACTGCTGGTCCCTCCAAAATATTATTATTATTTTTTGGGGGAGGTTTTTGCTATAGGGGCATGTGCTTGCCAGAAAGACAGAAAGAGAGAGAGACAGAGAGACAGAAAGTGAGAAATCAACCCCACCCCCGGGGCTGCAATCCCTTCTCCTCCTTTCTCCTTTTGGGATCTTGGGCACGCAAGTATACGCACCCAGAGTGAGTTTAAGCCACCGGGTCCAGGACTCGAACCGCGGTCGACTACATGGGAGTCCAGTGACATAGCCATTATGCCAACTGCTGGTCCCCCTATAAAATACTTTTAAAAATTGTTCTTGGGATCAGTAGTTGCCATAATGGCTATGTCACTGGACTCCCATGTAGTCAACTGCGGTTTGAGTCCCGGACCCAGTAGCTTAAACTCATGCTGGGCACATGTGCGTGCGTGCCCAAGATCTTGAGAGGAGAATAGAGGAGAAGGGATTGTGGCGTGGCCATCCCCCCAGGGGGTGATTTCTCGCTTTCTATCTGTCTGTCTCTCTCTGTCTTTCTGGCGAGCGCACATGCCCTACAGCAAAAACCTCTCCAAAAATAAATAAATAAATAAATAATCAACACGGATTTAAAAAAAACTGTTCTTAAGCACATGTACATGAAGTATAATTCTTTCTTTCCTTCCTTCTCTCTCTCTTCTTTTATTTTGACCAGAGAGGGATAGAGTGAGAGAGAGAGAGGGAAAGTGAGAAAGCAAGCCACAGGGTCTGAGTCTCAAACTGCAGTCTGTCACATAGGAGTCCAGCGCCCTTAACCACCACGCCAACTGCTGGCCCCCATGAAGTACAATTCTGAAAGCAGAGAAAGTCATAGGCTACTGACACACTTTCTGTAGAAAAACGAAAAGATCCAATAAATGTAGCTAAGATAGCTGGCATTATGGCAGAAACCTCTGTCCAGATGGGAGGAATTACAGGAAATATAGGTGCTACAATTTTGACAGATACGTGTGTGAGAGCACGTGTGCGTGTGCGCATGCACATAAGAAGATGCCAAATCTTGAAATACAGATGGATTCTGGCTGCACATCAACACTCATTCTGTCACTCTGCCTCAGGACTTCTCCCAGCTGATTTGGGGATAGCAATTCTACAACCCAATAGCAACAACCAAAAAAGCCTTCTGGCATTTCTAGACAAACAAAATTCCCTACTTAAGAGGATTTGCCCAGACAATGCTGGCTCTTGGGAAACCTGAACACTGGAGGACTGTGGAAGTCCCAGAATTTCCAGTTTAAGATGTACAAAGTTTATTATTGCAAAGGTAGGTACAACAAAAAATGAAGAGACGTATTCCAGGCCTCTTATAGAAAGGATTCCATGCATGCCTCCTTCCCTCATAAACAAGGCAATGTGCTAGACTTGACAACATAAAAGTGAAAGCAGTGCTCAGGGGTCTTCTGTTGATGCCAGACGTGAATAAATCACTACAGGGACCAGCAGTTAGCGTAATGGCTATGTCGGTGGACTCCCATGTAGCGGACTCTGGTTCGCATCCCACACCCAGTGGCATAAAACTCATGCCGGGCGCGTATGTGTGCGTGCCCAAGATCCCGAGAGGAGAATGGAGGAGAAGGGATTGTGGCGTGCCCATCCCCCCTGGGGGGGTGATTTCTCACTTTCTGTCTCTCTGTCTCTCTCTGTCCGTCTGGTGAGCACACGTGCCCTATAGCAAAACCTCTTAAAAAAAAAAAATCACTACAGTATCTATTCTAATCCTGAGCCAGTATGTAAGGTACTTCAGAGCAAGGAGAAGCCAGGACTAGTTACCTGGAACTAATGCTTTTCTTTTCTTCTTTATTTCTTTTTTTATTGGAGAGGTTTTTGTTTTTTTTTGTTTTTCTTTTTTTGCTATAGGGCACGTGCACTTGCCAGACAGTCAGAGACAGAGAGATAGAAAGCGAGAAATCACCCCCTAAGATGGATGGCTACGCCGCAATCCCTTCTCCTCCATTCTCCTCTTGGGATCTTGGGCACACACGCACATGCACCCGGCGTGAGTTTAAGCCACCGGGTCTGGGACATGAACCGCGGTAGACTACGTGGGAGTCCTGCGACATAGCCATTATGCTAACTACTGGTCCCGGAACTAATGTTTTTCATAAAGAGTCTAATATTTAGGTGCAGTTCTCAATAAAAGCTTATCAGATGGACAGGTGGAGGAAAATAAGGCATGTGAGGCATAAGAAACAGTATGGACCAAGATGTGGAGGCAAGAGACAGTGTTGCAGATTATCCTAGGCTGACATAAGGTTCTCAGAGCATACGAGGGCAAGCATGGGAGAGAAACTCATAGAGGCAAATGGACCCAGATTGAGAAGGGCCTCATATGTCATGCTAAGGAATTTGGTCTTTACCTTTTTTTTTTTTTTCCCTGAGATTTTGCTATAGGGTACGTGCACTCACCAGAAAAACAGAAAGAGACAGGGAGACAGAAAGTGAGGAATCACCCTCTAAGGCAGGATGGCCATGCTATAATTCCTTCTCCATTCTCCTCTCAGGATTCTGGGCATGCACACATAAGCATCCAGTGTGAGTTTTAAGCTGCCAAGTCCAGGACTTGAACTGTGATCGACTACATGAGAGTCCAACTACGTAACCGTTATGCCATCTGCTGGTCCCGGTCTTTATCTTATTGACCAAGAACCATTTAAAAATATTATCTGGGTCCTGGACTTCAGTGGATTTGCACTGCAAAAAGACCCTGAATGATATTTGTTGACCTGGGAGAATTAAAGAGTAGAAGAATGTCTAGTGGTTAAGGAAGTGGAAATTCTCGGAATCCAGGTTTGTCCCAATACATCTGTAACCGTTCACATCTTCAAGTGCAATCTCAGGCCAATTCTAATTAGTTCATCAGAACAGTCAAGCTGGCAGTAAGACAGCCAGGGCTTATATTCAGTTTTATCTATGACTAGCTATATGACTTGAGCATGTAAATGTAAATTTTTGGACCTCAATGATCACATCTGTAAGTAGGGTTAATAAACATTTATCTCACAGGGCTGTTTGGAGGGTTCAGTGAGATGGTGTAAAAAAACTTAAGTGTTCTGCCTGGCATACAGTAAGTCCTTATTAAATATTAGTATAGCTAATTAGTATAGCTATTACCAAGCCTCAGAAGACGTGGAATTTACTTGGCGCAGACTTGCTATGAGCAAACAAACCATGGGGCGATGAGCAATGAGCTGGAACAGACCCCAGAGCATCAATCCAGCTGCCATCTCATGTCACTCCAAGGAGGGGACACTTAGTCAGAACTCTTCCCTTTCAGAGAATGGAGCAAGATGAAGGGGTTTTGCAACCTAGAGGCCTGATTATCAGCATAATCACTCTCCAAGGAAGAAGAAAAGTCCCGAAGTATACTGTAGGATTGGAGGAAAAGTCCCAAGACTCACTTCCTTAAGCCTTGGCAGCGCTGGAGGTGTCTGGTCTCCCTCAGCTTTTCTCTGCTCAGTTATGTGCACATATGGGAAGTTGCTGGATGGTGCAGTCTGTGGTTAGACTGTGATTTTGGCAAGAGAGAGTGGAACCAGGGGAAGGGAAAAAAAAAAAAAAAAAAAAAAAAGCCAGGGTTG
>NW_006160036.1:1325360-1342460 GCF_000334495.1 Tupaia belangeri chinensis | reverse complement strand
GTGCCCATCCCCCCTGGGGGGGTGATTTCTCACTTTCTGTCTCTCTGTCTCTCTCTGTCCGTCTGGTGAGCACACGTGCCCTATAGCAAAACCTCTTAAAAAAAAAAAAATCACTACAGTATCTATTCTAATCCTGAGCCAGTATGTAAGGTACTTCAGAGCAAGGAGAAGCCAGGACTAGTTACCTGGAACTAATGCTTTTCTTTTCTTCTTTATTTCTTTTTTTATTGGAGAGGTTTTTGTTTTTTTTTGTTTTTCTTTTTTTGCTATAGGGCACGTGCACTTGCCAGACAGTCAGAGACAGAGAGATAGAAAGCGAGAAATCACCCCCTAAGATGGATGGCTACGCCGCAATCCCTTCTCCTCCATTCTCCTCTTGGGATCTTGGGCACACACGCACATGCACCCGGCGTGAGTTTAAGCCACCGGGTCTGGGACATGAACCGCGGTAGACTACGTGGGAGTCCTGCGACATAGCCATTATGCTAACTACTGGTCCCGGAACTAATGTTTTTCATAAAGAGTCTAATATTTAGGTGCAGTTCTCAATAAAAGCTTATCAGATGGACAGGTGGAGGAAAATAAGGCATGTGAGGCATAAGAAACAGTATGGACCAAGATGTGGAGGCAAGAGACAGTGTTGCAGATTATCCTAGGCTGACATAAGGTTCTCAGAGCATACGAGGGCAAGCATGGGAGAGAAACTCATAGAGGCAAATGGACCCAGATTGAGAAGGGCCTCATATGTCATGCTAAGGAATTTGGTCTTTACCTTTTTTTTTTTTTTCCCTGAGATTTTGCTATAGGGTACGTGCACTCACCAGAAAAACAGAAAGAGACAGGGAGACAGAAAGTGAGGAATCACCCTCTAAGGCAGGATGGCCATGCTATAATTCCTTCTCCATTCTCCTCTCAGGATTCTGGGCATGCACACATAAGCATCCAGTGTGAGTTTTAAGCTGCCAAGTCCAGGACTTGAACTGTGATCGACTACATGAGAGTCCAACTACGTAACCGTTATGCCATCTGCTGGTCCCGGTCTTTATCTTATTGACCAAGAACCATTTAAAAATATTATCTGGGTCCTGGACTTCAGTGGATTTGCACTGCAAAAAGACCCTGAATGATATTTGTTGACCTGGGAGAATTAAAGAGTAGAAGAATGTCTAGTGGTTAAGGAAGTGGAAATTCTCGGAATCCAGGTTTGTCCCAATACATCTGTAACCGTTCACATCTTCAAGTGCAATCTCAGGCCAATTCTAATTAGTTCATCAGAACAGTCAAGCTGGCAGTAAGACAGCCAGGGCTTATATTCAGTTTTATCTATGACTAGCTATATGACTTGAGCATGTAAATGTAAATTTTTGGACCTCAATGATCACATCTGTAAGTAGGGTTAATAAACATTTATCTCACAGGGCTGTTTGGAGGGTTCAGTGAGATGGTGTAAAAAAACTTAAGTGTTCTGCCTGGCATACAGTAAGTCCTTATTAAATATTAGTATAGCTAATTAGTATAGCTATTACCAAGCCTCAGAAGACGTGGAATTTACTTGGCGCAGACTTGCTATGAGCAAACAAACCATGGGGCGATGAGCAATGAGCTGGAACAGACCCCAGAGCATCAATCCAGCTGCCATCTCATGTCACTCCAAGGAGGGGACACTTAGTCAGAACTCTTCCCTTTCAGAGAATGGAGCAAGATGAAGGGGTTTTGCAACCTAGAGGCCTGATTATCAGCATAATCACTCTCCAAGGAAGAAGAAAAGTCCCGAAGTATACTGTAGGATTGGAGGAAAAGTCCCAAGACTCACTTCCTTAAGCCTTGGCAGCGCTGGAGGTGTCTGGTCTCCCTCAGCTTTTCTCTGCTCAGTTATGTGCACATATGGGAAGTTGCTGGATGGTGCAGTCTGTGGTTAGACTGTGATTTTGGCAAGAGAGAGTGGAACCAGGGGAAGGGAAAAAAAAAAAAAAAAAAAAAAAGCCAGGGTTGTTTTCTGTCTCTGCCCAATGAAGAGTTCACACTGGCAGGCCCTAGGAGGGCAAGGCACCTGGCTAGCCCAGTCTCCTGTCACTATGCTGTCATTCTCCTGGTTAGACAGTAAATACAAAGTAAGGAGGCAGCCTGGCCTGTTCTCCTTTAGGATGTCATGATTTCCAGGATCTGAAGCAGTCTTCTGTTAGCCATTATCTGTACAGGAAAAGACCAGGTGACTCTGTTTCTGAGTCCTTCAGATAACAGGGACAGAAAATACGAGTAGGAGTTCTAGAGCTGTCTTGCCTGGGCTCATGTACTGCTTTGTCACTAGTTTTTTTTTTTTTTTTTAATTTAACTTAACTTATTTAAATTTGACCAGAGAAGGACACACAGAGAGAGAGAGAGAGAGAGAGAGAGAGAGAGAGAGAAAGCTTCCAGGTACAGGACTTGAACCAGGGTCAACCACGTGGGAGTCCAGTGCCTTTAACCATCACACTACCTGCCAACTCCGTCACTAGTTCTAGTCCATCACCTTAATCCCTGGGCGACAACTACATAGCTCTCTGTCACTAGTTCTTAGACAAGTTATTATCTTCTTTGTCTTAGTCTCTTCATGATTAGAATGGCGATTTTAATCAACTCTAAATGGGATTATTATGAAGATTAATTAATTCACATAAAACATTCAAATATAAACAATGTTATAGAGTCAATGCTCAATAAAAATATTTTTGGTATTGTTTTAATATACAATGATTTTTCTGGGAATGTAACTACCATATAAACTGAGAGAGATAATGGTTTGATTCATCTAGAATTTTATAAAGAACAGTTTACCATTTTGGAAAATTGGCTTACTCAGTGTCACTCAGGGTACTTCTGAGTTACTGAACAAGACACCTATATCCATTCGTATATGTAGCCGTTATAGTCATGGTGATTCCACATGTAAGATCAAGTGACTAATTCATTATGTCTAAGAGTTGACCTAGACAATTATACATTAAAATACACACTATGAGCCTAATGGTTAAGGGAGTCAGTTCCCATATGGTCAATCATGGTTTGAATCCCAGCCCCAGAGGTTGGAAACCATATTGGGTGTGTATGTGTGTAGGTGCCCAGAATCCCAATAGGATGAAAGAAATGGAGGAGAAAGGATTGCAGTATATCACATGCCATTGGGGTGTGATCTCTCTCTCCCTCTCTTGGTCTCTCTGAACTTCTGTCTCTTTAAGGCGAGCGCATGTGCCCTTTGGCAGTTAAAAAATATGCAGGATTTTATTATAAGTGACTATTCTTTTATTTCTTCTTTATAGTATAGTTGAGTAATTATACTGATCCTTAAAATATGCACGTAGGTTAAGCTATACATTCTATTCATGAGAATAAAGGGATCACTATAAATATTTTTTATAATAATTTGAAATAAAAGTGCATTGGGTCTGATCCAGAGAAAGGGGGCTGGCATAGTACATTTTCCCATACCTGGTAGTTAACATGTGCTCCAACTTACCTTAATGATGTTACCTAAGATACCCTGTATGACAAAACAAACCTTGTTCTGGATGAATGAGCGAATTAAATAAAGGGAAGAAGGAGGAAGATACTACACTTTCATTAATATTTGGCCAGCGTACATTTCCAGTAACAACTGGAAACGAGTGCTAATTCTTCCTGGCATTAGCTTTGGAAAATTACAACCAGTCTATTCACGAACTTTAGTTTCCTCATTCATAAAATAAGACAGCTGGATTATTTCCCAAAGTATGTTCCATGGAATATTATTACTTGGCATGCTTATGATGAAAAAAAGCGTTGCTTGGTATGTAAGTTTAGAAAACTGTTAGTTTTCTTTGCTGGAGGACTTCTCAAGTTCCTTTATAGGCTAACATACACTGAATTCCAAGAGGGGAATATATAGTTGTATGTAACATTTTCCAAACTTATTTGACCATGAAGAGTTTATTTCAAAAGAGCAGGTCATGAGGTTAGTAGGCCAAAGAAAGTTTTGATAAACTATAGATTATATGGCCTGTAAGGCTTCTTCCAGCTCTAATATTCTAACATTCCATGACCTTATGAATATTTAAATGAGCAAATGTCCTTAGTCATTTTAGAGCAGAATAAGAAGAGTAAGGAGAAAGCTATTCTACATCCGTCTACAAAAAATACAATATCATACGTCTGGTACAGAACAGGAAGACAAGCCAAATTCTCACATTCTGTGACTTTATAAATATTGAAATGAACAAATCTTCTCCTTAGTCATTTTAGACCAGAACAAGAAGAGTAAGGAGAAAGCTATTCTACATAACTCTACAAAAATAAAATATCGTAAGTCTGACACAGAAGAGGAAGACAAACCAAGTTCTAACATATGTAGAGCTATGTAAATGATTATGCAGAAGAGGCGGAAAGGGAGCAGTTTAAATGTTAGGGCTTCCAAACTGTCACTTCTGTTATCACTAGAAAAGGTTGAACATTTATAGTTTAGCAATCACAGTACTAAGTCCTAATGTCTTCGGCTTTACTTCTGAAATCCATTACTGATGTCAGGTGGATCTGGCCAAGTTACTGTTGAGGAAATCGATAGGATTTTCCCCTGGTCTTAGGAACCAAGCTGTGCCTCACCTCCCATAAATGGCTACAGCAAAGGCTGAATACAGTTTTGCACAAACCAGCAAACCTACATACTCAGTCGCTGACCTTGGGGTGAATATATGATCTTAGCTGGAACATTAAGTTTCCTCCCAGAAATGTCTGCATTTGAGGTCACAGGAATAACACTGGGCTAGCGGTCAGGCTGCTGCCATAGGAAGAAGGCAGAACTCCTGTACAAGAGAAGGAAGTCCAAATGCAAGAGAAGCAGAGATGAGAGATGGAGCCTTTCTGTTTCTGATTCTAAGAATTATAGACCATCTCCCAGCTTCATCTCTGTTTTTCCCACAACATGGTCATTCAGCCTTTCTTTGGATGCCATAGGCTAAAAAGTTCCCTTTGTTTAAGCTAGTTCAGACTAGGTTTCTGTTGCTGAAAAATCAAGCTAAGCTCTGACCATACCCATACATGCCCTTTGTACTTGCGTTCCCTGTTGACAAAGAGGGAAGAATGAAATGAAGGCTGTCTCCTGAAAGTTGATGGACTAACATATGCACACTCCACTGCTCTCTCCTGAAACCCCACTTAAGTGATAGTAAAAGGATGAAGAATGGCATTTGAGTTATTAGAACAAAAAGAACATGGCAATGGCATCTAAAGTTTTGATGCTAGAAAGCAGTTAGATGAATCCTAGGGTCATAGCCCTGACTGGCCCAGGACAGTACATTTTATGTCTGTTGCCCTGGTATTAATATTAATCATATCCTTGGGACCAGGAGTTGGTGTAATGGCTGTGTTGCTAGACTCCCATGTAGTCAACCATGGTTCAAGTCCTGGACCCGGCAGCTTAAACTCATGCAGGGCACATGTGCGTGCGTGCCCAAGATCCCAAGAGAATAATGGAGGAGAAGGGATTGCAGCGTGGCTATCCCCCCTGGGGTGGTGGTGGTGGTGATTTCTTGCATTCTGTCTCTCCGTCTCTCTCTTTCTAGGGAGCACACGTGCCCTATAGCAAAAACCTCTCCCCCATCAAAAAAATAATTAATCATATCCTCTTTCATGCTCTTAAGTGTCCTGGTTTGGATGACAAATTGATTCATTAACCCTAAGAAGCCTAGAACAAGGCTAATGCACTACAGAAAATCAAGAAAAGTTTAAGGGTTAACAGCACTATGATTCTTTTTAAAAAAAAATTTTTTTATTTAACTTTATTTATTTTAATTTGACCAGAGAGGAACAGGGTGAGAATGAGAGTGAGAGCGAGTGTGTGTGAGAGAGAGAGAGAGTGAGAGAGAGAGAGAGAAAGCAAACCACCAGCAGGTCTGGGACTGGAACCATAGTCAGCCATGTGGGAGTCCAGTGCCCTTAGCCACCATGCCACTAGCCAGCCCCACATGACTCTTTTATTATTATTAAATTTTCTATAGGACACGTATGCTCACCAGAGTGAGAGAGAGAATGAGAGAGAGAGAAGGCAAATAAAGCAAGCTGTTAGGTCTGGGACTCGAACTACAGTCAGTTATGTGGGAGTCCAGTGCCCTACCACCGTCTGCTGAACTCAGCACTATCATTCTTAAAGTTGGCATGAGTAGAAGACCTGGTTGAAGTATGCTGTTGTTTTTCTTAAAAGTTTGTTTACCTCCTTCTTGAGAGAAAAAGATAGAGCAAGAAAGAGAAATGAACCCCTAAAAAAAAAAAAAAAAAAAAAAAAAAAAAAGGGGGACCAGCAGTTAGTGTAATGCTATGTTGCTGGATTCCCATGTAGTTGACTGCAGTTCACGTCCCGGACCTGGTGGCTTAAAACTCACGCCGGGCGCGTGTGCGTGCGTGCCCAAGATCCCGCGAGGAGAATGGAGGAGAAGGGATTGCGGTGTGACCATCCCCCCTGGGGGGTGATTTCTCGCTTTCTGTCTCTATGTCTCTCTCTGTCTGTCTGGCGAGCGCACACCTCCACCAAAAAAAAAAAAAAAAGAAAGAAAGGCCACCAGGTCTTGGACTTGAACCATGGTCGGCCATGTGGGAGTCCAGAACCCTTAACTACCACACCACCTGCTGGCCCCAGAAAGTGCTCTGTTTTTAAATCTTTCTGTAGACTTAGTAAGTGATCCAGGAGCCAGGAGGTGATGTGGTGGTTAAGGTGCTGGACACTCCCACAAGGCCAACCACGGTTCAAGTCTCAGACCTGGTGGCTTGCTTTCTCACTTTCCTTCTGTCTCTCTCTGGTCAAATTAAAAAATAAATGAATGAGTAAATAAAATAAAATAAATAATTCTTTAAAAAAAGAAAAAAAGAAAGTGATCCAGACAAGAGCAAGTAGAAAAAGGGCTGTAGGAGACAAGTCTTCAAGAAGATGAATCTATCAGATTATTTTATGTGTTTTAAGCTTTTCTTTATAAAGAATTATTTATTTAATCTATCATTATTATTATTTTTAATTTGTCACAGGGTACCACACACTCACCAGAGCAAGAGAGTAAGAGGGAAAGTAAGAAAGCAAGCCACCAGGTGTGGGACTCAAACCATGGTCGGCCATGTTAGAAGTCCAGCATCTTAATCACCTTGTCATCTGCTGGCCTCTTATTATTATTAAGAATTATTTGGGCGTTGGGCATGGCAGGTGGCGTGGTTAAGGGTGCTGGACTCCCACATGGCCGACTGTGGTTCATGTCCTGGGCCTGGAGGCTTGCTTTCTCACTCTCTCTCACTCTGTCATTCTCTGGCCAAATTTAAATAAATAATTTCTTAAAATAAAAAAAAGAATTATTTGGGGGCTGACAAGTGGTTAGGGGCGCTGGACTTCCACATGGCCGACCATGGTTCAAGTCCTGAACCTGGTGGCTTCACTTTCTCTCTCTCTCTCTCTCTCTCTCTCTCTCTGTGTCTTTCTCACTTTCCCCCTCTCTCTCTCTGATCAAATTAAAAAAATAATAATAATAAATAAAGTTAACTTTATTTAACTATTTAAATATTAAAGTTAACTATTTAACTCTATTTATTATTATCATTTTTAAATTAGATCAGAGAGACAGAGAAAGAGAGAGAGGGAGAATGTGAGAAAGCAAGCCTCTAGGTCTAGTACTCAAACCACGGCCAGCCATGTGGGAGTCCAACGCCCTTAATTACCATGTCACCTGCTGGCCCCATTATTATTTTTTAAAAATTTGCTATAAGGCACATGTGATCATCAGAGAGAGAGAGAAAGTGAGAAAGATGGACTCGATGCCACAATCTTCCAGCCTCCAGTAATTTTTGCCATAGGATGAGTGTCACAATGCCTGAGAAAGTGAGAAAGCAAGTTACCAGGTCTGGGACTTGAACCACAGTCAGCCATGTGGGAGTCCGGTGCCTTAACCATCATGCCACCTGCTGGCCCCAAGTGTTTGATGCTTTTAAGGGATTTATAAACTTTAGTAGACATTGGGGATGGAATGATGATATAGTCATAGAAAAGTAACAAATGCAATCAAAAACATTTAATAACTTCGGAGAAAGCCAAAATTCATATGAAAGGGGAAATATAATCACAGTATATTATACAGAGCAGTTGTAAAGAATAGTCACAGTAGTAATAATAGAAAAACTGAATGCTGATATAACAAAACTATAATGTAAGTATATGAGAGTATATGTAAAAGGGGAATGTAATATTTGTGGGAGCATGTTAATAGTAACAATTAAACTGTAATAGTAACACATATTAAACTTTTAGAACCTATACTTTCTAAATGCTTTATATAAATAAGCTCCACTTAGTTCTTTTTTTTCTTTTCTCCCCTAGAGACAGGGTCTCACTAATGTTGCCCAGGCTGCCCTCAAAATCACCATCTCCTACCTCAATCTCCCAAGAAGTTGGGACAACAGGCGTGTACCTCTGTGCCTGGCTAAGCTAATTTAATTCTTATGCATTTATTTATTTGAGAGATTTTTCTATAGGACATGTGCTCTTGCCAGAGAGTCAGAGAGACAAAAAGTGAGAAATCACCCCCATAGTGGATGGCCATGCCTCAATCCCTTCTCCTTTAGTTTGCTTTTGTGACCTTGGGCACACATGCACATGCACCTGGTGTGAGTTTGAAAGCCACCTGGTCCAGGACTTGAACCATGGTTGACCATGTGGGATGTCCAGCAATGTAACCATTATACCACCAGCTGGCCTACTAATTTAATTCTTACAACTCTATAAATAGTGGCACCATTATTATTCCCATGTTATAGATAAGAAAGTTTAGGCAGAGAGAGGTCAACTAATTTATGGAAGGTCTTACTGCAAGCAAGTTGCAAAGCTGGGATTCAATTTTAGATGTTCTGGCTCGAGTCCATGCTTGAAGTCTAAGCCACTGGACTCTGTTGTTCCGTCCTTCTTACTACAGGCTAGTTTTCTCCACTTCAGAAACATAAACCAAATCTTCCTTGAGTACACCAGACACATGTGTGCCCATGATCCAAGGCTATCTGTGGCTGGTGGATCCTAGTGGGGGTGTTGTCTCTCTGTATCAGCCCTGTTGGGAGTGCTGTCTTTCTTAGTCTAGAAATAGTGTCTTTCTCACTCATAGAAGAAATTAAAAAAAAAAAAATTAAAGCAACAACTAGACAAGTTAAAAATGATTACTGACGGGAGTGGGAATAGAGGGCAAAAAAAGGGAACATAGCTATGAATCTTCAAATTAAACTTTGTAAACTGTATTTTTCCTTTCCTTTTTAGGATAAAGAATGCATATGTGTGCGTGCATGAACGAGAGAGAGAATGACAAAGAGGTACCATTAATGGTCCCATCATGCCACAATCCCCATTCCCTGGCCCTCCAGCTACTCAGGATCCTGGGCACACTCATGCACATCCGTCACATGTTTTCAAGCCATCCTAGGGATCTGAATCCATGGTCAGCCATGCGGCTTTTGGAGGGTGTTGTTTTACCACTGTACCACAGTGACTGGGTCATGCTTTTAAATTATGTACATAAAAAACTTCTTTGGAGGGAACCAGCAGTTAGCATAATGGCTATGTCGCTGGACTCCCACGTAGTCGACTGCAGTTCACATCCCGGACCTGGTGGCTTAAAACTCATGCCGGGCGCGTGTGCGTGCGTGCCCAAGATCCCGAGAGGAGAATGGAGGAGAAGGGATTGCGGCATGACCATCCCCGCTGGGGGGTGATTTCTCGCTTTCTGTCTCTCTGTCCGTCTGGCGAGCGCATGTGCCCTATAGCAAAAACAAACAAACAAACAAACAAACAAACAAACAAAAACTCTCCAAAAAAAAGAAAAAATAAAATAAAAGAATAAAGACAATTAACCCAATTTAAAATGGGAAAAGAGGTTGAAAAGATGTTTGTCCAAAGAAGATATATAAATGGCTATCAAACACAGAAAATGTTCAACATCTTTAGCCATTAGGGGCTTAGGGGAAAGGAACATAGGGGAGTGATTGCTAATGGATATAGAGTTTCATTTTGAGGTAATAAAAATGTTCTGGAATTAGTAGTGACAAAGATTGCACAACTTTATGAATATACTAAAAATGTTGAATTGCATACTTCGAAAGGATGAACTGTGGGTCATCCCATAGCATGGTGGTTAAGGTGGCTAGATCCCACAGGGCCAACTGTGTGGTTTGAGTCCCGGACTTGGCAATCTGAAATACACTCCAGCTGCATGGGTGTACATGCCCAAAATTTCAAAAGGAAGGATAAATGGAGGAGAAGGGATTGTGGCATGACCAATCCTATGGGTTTCTCACTGTTCTCCCACCCTATCTCTCTCTAGTGTATGAGTCCTCTGGCAAAGCATTTTTTAAAAGGGCACATTTTATGGTATATGAATGAATTGAAGAATCTCAATGGAAGAAATTGTGTAAGAAAGAAATACAAAGTAAAGGGGAGAGGGACTCTTACACTATTGATGAAGAGGCGGGGACCAGCAGTTAGTGTAATGGCTATGTCGCTGGACTCCCACATAGTTGACTGCGGTTCGCGTCCCGGACCCGGTGGCTTAAAACTCACGCCGGGCGCATGTGCGTGCATGCCCAAGATCCTGAGAGGAGAATGGAGGAGAAGGGATTGCGGCGTGGCCATCCCCTCTGGGGGGTGATTTCTCGCTTTCTGTCTCTCTGTCTCTCTCTGTCTGTCTGGTGAGCGCACGTGCTCTATGGCAAAAACCTCTATAAAAAAAAAAAAAAAAGAGGCACACTCATTTGATGCCCTTCTGGGTGAGCAGCAGTGGCCTAGTAGAAGACCGTCCCAGCTGTCTGGGCCTGGCCCTGTCTTTCTCCTGTTCACCAACTTCCTTGAGGTTGGGTCTGTCCCCATCTTGGCACGTTCTACTCTTCTCTCTCAGACTCCTGGTTCAGCTCCTGGGATAATATGTTCTTGAAAAATGTCCCCAACATTTCCAGGGACATCTAAATGTATATCCTGTTTAATTTAGGGGCTTAAGGGTATGACTTCTGAGTAGCTAATCCATGTGAAAAATTTTTATTTGACAGACAGTAGAGATCCTTGGAAAAAACAGACATTCATTATGGACTAAACATTTGGATTTTAATATGTAGAAATGAACAATGAAAAGCTGTGCTTCTTGTCTGAGTGGCTCTTAGGAAGTAGAAGATAGCAAATTAAGTTGGGCTTGAAATAAAACAGAGTAAGACATGCTTCTAAATATATCTAACAGGTGTAAAAAGTCATCACAGCTTTTGTAGCAATATCTTGCTCTCCAAAAAGTGATGAGATGAGAACTTTGCTACTTATAAAAAAAGCATATGGTTAAATAGAAACTATATGTTGGTAAAAACCTCCACTCAATTAATTTAGAAGAACACTTCAAATATTTTCAACATGGGAAATTAAATTTGTTACTGCTTGTTGTTTTCACTCATTATTATCGGTATAATATCTGCCTTAAAAATAATCTTTAAGGGGCCAGAAGATGGTTTAGTGGTTACGTAGCTGGACTCCCACATGGTTGACTGTGGTTTGAGTCCTGGACCTGGTGGTTTGAAATTCACTCTGGGCGTGTGTGCATGCATACCCAAGACCCTGGGATAAAAATGGAGGAGAAGGGAAAGCACCCCATGGGGGGCGATTTCTCACTTTCTCTTTCTCTCTCAGTCTCTCTGATGAGTACACATGCCCTAAGGCAAAAACCTCCAAAAAAAATTATTTTAAAGGCCTAGCCTGGTACCGTTGGTAGCAAACTGAAATGCAGAAACTACAGGGCTGATGACAGATTCAGATACCTGGGTTGGCCTGAAAACATGCTAGGTACATATGTATGTCCAAGACCCTGAAGAGCTTGAGGACTATGGGAAGGGGGATCGATGCAACAAGACTGTAAAGGGTGCATCTCTCTATTTTTTGCTAATGTGCGTGCTGTCTATTATGATTAAAAAATAAATAAATAAAGTGTTCTTTCTCTAAAAAAAAAAAAATTCAGCCTAACAGCAGAGCCAGGTAGAACACAGACTTTGGAGTAAGATAGTCCGGATTTAAAATGTACTTCTGGCACTTACTAGCAGTGTCATTCTATCTCCCTACCCTCACTCCCAACTTGCTATAGGACATGTGTACTCGTTAGAGAAAGAGAAGAAAGTGACAAAGAACAACCCCCACCAGGGGAAATGGCCATGCCACAAGCCCTTCTCTATTCTCCTCTTGTGATTTTTGGGCATAAATGCACATGCGCCTGGTGTGCTTTCTACGCTGCTACGTCTGGGACTGGAATGGTGCCATTAGGACTGGAATGGTGCCCTTGGCCATATGGGTTCCAAATGCCTCAACCACTACACCACAGGCTGGCCCAGCAGAGTGATTTTGAGCAGTCTGCTTAACCTCTATGGGGCTTCCTTCAGTTATTTGTAAAATGTGCATAACAACACCTACCTCCCTGAGCTTCTGAGACAATCAACTGAGTAAAGCCCCTGCTTTTCTGGAGAGACTATGAGTAACTTCTGCAATTAGAAGCAGTGCCTGCTTCATGAAAGTCCACAAATTTTTTTTTTTTTAGATTTTTGGATATAGGGTGCATGCACTCGTCCAAGAGACAGAGAGAGACCAAGAGACAGAAAGTGAGAAATCATCCCTCGGGGGGTGGGGTGGGGTGGGGATGGCCACACCACCATCCATTCTCCTCCAGTCTCCTCTCAGGATCTTGGCACGCACACCCACATGCCCAGGGTGAGTTTTAAGCTGCCAGGTCTGGGACTCGAACCATGATTGACTATGTGGGAGTCCAGTGATATAGCCATTATGCCATCTGCTGGTCCCAACATTATTATTATTTTTGTGGCACTACATCAACTGCTTCCTAGTGATAGGTAATAAAGGGAGAAAACAATAGTGGTTTAGTGGTTTGCATCAAGACCAGAACTTGTATCACCAAGATCAGCACTATGTCCAACAGTTCAAAAAGTTATCCTAGGCTCCCTCGTTATTTGCTCTGTTATAGCAGCCTGAGTAAGAGAATCAATTTCTTTCAAGATAAGCATGTCAGAACTGGGCCAGTGGGTGGTGTAGTGGCTGAGGCAGTGCAATCCCACATGTCTGACTGCACAAGTCTTGGACCAGGTGGCCTGAGAATCATGCCAGGTGCACGTGTGTGAATGCCCAAAATCTCAAAAGGAGGAAGAAATGGAGGAGAAGGGATTGTGATGTAACCATCCCCCATAGCGGGAGGGCTTGCTCACTTTCCCTCTCTCTCTTTGGTCAAAGCACACACCCTCTGGCAAAAGTTAAAAAAAAAAAAAAAAAGAAAATATCGTCAGAACCACTGTTCCTCTCGTCTTCCTGAGGCTAGAGGTTATAGTACAGTCTCTTAAAGTTAAAAAAGGAGGAAGGAAAGAAGAGAGAGAGACAAGAACTCCATACAGATAGACTTTTCTCAAGATGCAGCAATGAGGGGCTGGCAGGTGGCATGGTGGCTGGGGGTGCTGGACTCCCACACTGCCAACCGACTGTAGTTCAAGTCCCGGATCTGGCAGCTTGCTTTCTCACCCATTCCCACCCCTGCCACTCACTCACTCTGTCCTTCTCTGGTAAAATTGAAATAAATAGATAAATAAAATTAAAAATAAAAGATGTAGCAATGATGAACAGATGGGGAAGAACAAGCACAAAGGGTGAGCACTATGGACCTGTAGGGGCCTGTTATGGTTGAACTGTGTGCACTCCCACCTCCTCCACACCACAGCAAATGATAGGTTGAAGTTCTAGCCTCCAGTAACTCAGAATATGATCTTATTTGGAAACAGAGTTGTTGTGAAGTAACTAGTTAAGGTAAGGTCATACTGGAGAAGGATGGACCCCCTCCCTAATCCAACCTGACTAGTGTCCTTATGAGCAGAAGTCATATAAAGACAGTGACACAGAGGGAGAACACATGTGATGACAAAGGCAGAGATTGGAGCCACTAAATGCCAAAGACTGCTGGCAAGCCACCAGAAGCTAGGGAAGGCTAAGCTGAAATTTCCTACAGATTTAGAGGGAACATGGCCCTGTCGACATCCTGATTTTGGACTTCTAGCCTCTATAACTAACTGTGAGACACCAAATTTGTGTTGTTTTTAGCCACACCGTTTATAGTACTTTGTTTCCTATGGCATCCCCAGGAAACTAATACAGTGCCTATTTTTTCTTAGAAGATGGGAATCAAGCAACAATAATTACAACAGTATAATCTCTTTTTTTAAAAAAATATTTATTTATTTATTTATTTATTTTAATTTGACCAGAGAGGGACAGAGTGAGTGAGAGAAAGAGTGAGTGAGAAGGAAGCTGCCAGGTCTGAGCCTTGAACCAAGGTTGGCCATGTGGGAGTCCAACACCCTTAACCACCACACTACCTGCTGGCCCCAATTAATTATTTTTTAAATAGATTTTATTTTTTTTAAAGAGTTATTTCATTTATTTTTTTTTTTTTGCATGAGTTTTGCCAGAGAAAGAGAGAGAGAAAGAGAGAGAGAGAGAGACAGCAGGTATGGGACTCGAACTGTGGTTGACCATATGGGAATTTCAGTACCTTGACCACCATGCTACCTGCTGGTCCCATTTAATTGATTTTATTTTTAGAGAAAATTTAATTCTTATTAAAAATAATTTATTTATTTAATTTTATTTGCTATTATTATTTCTTTTTTAATTTGACCAGAGAGAGAGAGAAAGAGAAAGCAAAAAAGCAAGTTGCCAGGTCCTGGGACTCAAGCAGCTAATAAGACATATGGGAGTCCAGCATCCTAACCACCTCTTCACCTGCTCCCCCCCCCAAAAAAAAAAAAACTAAAAAAAAAGGGAAATTTCTGGGAGCCAATAGGTGGCATGATGGTTAAGATGCTGGACTCTCACATGACCAACTACAGTTCAAGTTTCAGACAGAGGCTTGAAAATCAAGCTGGTTGTGTGTGCATGTGTGCACAAAATCTCAGGGGGAGAATGAAGGAAAAGGGATTGTAGCATGATTTCTCACTTTCCCTCTCTCTCACTTTTTCTGTCTCTCTCCAGTGAGCACACGTACCCTATGGCAAAAGCCATAAAAAAAGCGGGGATGGGGGGGGTGCGGCAGCAGACAATTTATAAACTTATTATTTATTTTAAAATCTCTCTATGCCCCCCTCTCTCAACACTCTAAACACTGTCCAAAGACTGAATTCTTATCAAATGCATAGTATAGGCAATATCAATATTGTAAACATACAAAACCCTGACCAGTAGCAGCAGATCAATAGGGTGCCGCCTTGGTCAGCTGGCCACACACAGCTTTATGCACCCAGGAAGGGGCAATGTTCCTCGGTCTCAGAGCCCTTCCAGAGCTCTTCCAACTTCTCAAACTTTTCAGAGGAGTCACTACTGCCTGGAATCCAGTCATTTTTATATGAATGTTCTTTTCATTTCTCTTCATACAGAGCCTTCTATCTTCAAAGAAAAAGAGCAGTGTCTGCAGAACTGGGTCTGGGAAGGTAAACTGGGCCTGTTGACTCTGCCCAGGACAAAAAACATACTACATGTTGCAAAATAACTTTTGGGATAAGACAAAACCAATAAAAGGAAGGGCATTTTCCATCAATCTATCCATGTACTTGTAACTTGTCATTTATACTGTGCCAAAGACTAAGTGTCATGTCCTCCTCAGGCCCTACTTCCGGGACAGACAGGCACAAGGTGAGCCTAGGACACAAGCACTGACTCTTCTTAAGAGACCACGAGTAACTTCTGTAATTAAAAAAACCCATAGCATTAGGGCTGGCAGGTGGCATGGTGGTTAAGGCGCTGGACTCCCATATGGCCAACCATGGTCCCCGACCTGGTGGCTTGCTCTCTTACTTTCCTTCTCTGTCTCACCCTCCGGTCAAAATGGAAAATGACAATGATGAGTAAAATTAAATAACTCTTTAAAAAAACAAACAAACAAACAAACAAAAAACATAGAGTCAGGGCCAGCCAGTGATGTGGTGGTTAATGTGCCCGGATCCCACATGGCCAACTGCGTGGTTCAAGTCCCAAACTTGGTGTCTTTAAAAACATGCTAGATGTGTGTGCATGTGCCCCAAAGTCTTGAAAGGAGAAACAGAGGAGAAGGGACTGTAGCCTGACTGTCTGACTGTACCCTGTGGGGGGAAGGTATACTTTTAAATTTTCTTTCTCTAGCCAGGGTACACAAATTATTATTATTACTTTTAAAAAAGCATAGTGTTATAAACAAATCATTTCCTTTTTTTAGCCTGGGTTGCCTGCCTTCTCTTTCACAGAGAAGTAGGAGAGTTATCTCTAACTATAGAAATGTTAGTGAAACCACCATTCATGTTATTAGCAAGATACTGCCACCATCAGAGTCCAGTATTGGACTGATAGGAAAGAATTAAAAATCACTCCTGGGTTTGGCTCAGAACCTAATTCAGCCATCAATTAATAATTAATCCAAGGAGCCAGAAGTTGGCATGGTGGTTAAAGGCGCTGGACTCCCACATGGCCAACCATAGTTCAAGTCCCAGACCTGACGGCTTGCTTTCTCACTTTCTCTCTCTGTTACTCTCTGGTGAGCATATGTGCCCTATAGTAAATTAAAATAGTAATAATAATAAGAAGAAAAAATAAGATTAAGTTAATAACTATTTTAAAAAATAATTATTCTAAATGCTTCCTCCTAAAGATGATTCTAGGTTTTGTGGTTTTTTGTTTGTTTGTTTTTTAATATTTTTTGGGGGACCAGCAGTTGGCATAATGGCTATGTTGCTGGACTCTGATGTAGTCGACCGTGGTTCAAGTCCCAGACCCGGTGGCTTAAGCTCATGCCAGATGGGTATGCGTGCGTGCCCAAGATCCTGAGAGAATGGAGAAGGGATTGTGGTGTGGCTATCCCCCTGAGGGGGTGACTTCTCACTTTCTGTCTCTCTCTGTCTCTTTCTCCTCTCCGGTGAGTACACGTACCCTATAGCAAAAATCTCTCAAACCAAAAAAGTTATGTTTTTTTTTTTTTTTTTAAAAATTTCCCCATTTATTGGGACAAGAAATTAGTGTAATGGTTATTTTCCTTGGTTCCC
>NW_006160036.1:1249495-1325136 GCF_000334495.1 Tupaia belangeri chinensis | reverse complement strand
GTAATTTTACAGAGAGAGAGAGAGAGAGAGAGAGAAAGAGAAAGTGAGAAACAACCAAGCAGCCGCCAGGTCTGGGACTTGAACCACTATCAGCTAATGTGGAAGTACAGCACCCTTAACCACCATGCCAACTGCCAGCCCTGGTTTTGTTTATTTTTTTATTATCTCTCTTTTTTTTTTTTTGGAGAGGTTTTCGCTATAGGGCGTGTGTGCTTGCCAGACAGACAGAGAGAGACATAGAGACAGAAAGCGAGAAATCATCCCCCAGAGGGGATGGTCACACCACAATCCCTTCTCCTCCATTTTCCTCTCAGGATCTTGGGCATGCACGCACACGCACCCGGTGTGAGTTCTAAGCCACCGGGTCCGGGACACGAACCACGGTCGACTACGTGGGAGTCCAGCGACACAGCCATTACACCAACTGCTGGTTCCCTGGTTTTGTTTATTTTTGAAGAAATTACTTAATGTTAAGACTTCTTTTTATCACTGTGAAGAAATGAATTCTAAAACCTACCATTGATCTCCCACTAGACAGAGTAGAAAGCAAATTATTCTTTTGTCATCTAAAATTATGGATTAGAAGGAAGAAAAGCTATGCTCTGGGAATTACCGTTTAATATTAAAAAGCAAGAGAGAGAGTTTCTATATAAAACGCTGTCATCCTTAGTCACTATAGACCCATGTTCAAAGTTCTCAAGTACTTCACAGTTCTTGGAAGTCAACTTTACATAAATTATGGAGAGAGCTGCAGTAGTGGTTACCTAGGTAAATCTAGGGTTATTGTCAACCTCAAATCATTCTTTTTTTTTTTTTTTTTTTTTTAAGGTTTTTACCATAGAGCAAGTACTTACGAGAGAGAGAGAAATAGTGAGAGGAAAGTAAGAAACAGGGCCGGCAGGTTGGCATGGTGGTTAAGGTGCTAGATGCCCACATGGCTGACCACGGCTCAGGTCCTAGACCTGGAAGCTTGCTTTCTCACTCTCCGTTTGTCTCTTTCTCTGTCTCTCTCTGGTCAAATTTAAGAATAACAATAAACAAATAAAAATAAAATATAAACAATTCTTTAAGAAAGTTACTAAAGGGAACCGGCAGTTGGCGTAATGGCTGTATCGCTGGACTCCCACATAGTCGACCACAGTTCAAGTCCCAGACCCAGTGGCTTAAACTCACATGGGGCGTGTGTGCGTGCATGCCTAAGAACCCAAGAGGAGAATGGAGAGGGACTGCAGCATGGTCATCCCCCCTGGGGGATAATTTCTCGCTTTCTGTCACTCTATCTCTCTCTGTCTTTCTGGAAGAAAGTAAAAAATCAATCCCTGGAAGGATGATCACACCACATTCCCTCCTCTAGTCTTCTCTTGGGATTTTGGGGACACACACACATGCACCCAGCATCATTTTCAAGCCTCCAGGTCTGGAACTTGAACTATGGTCGGCCATGTGGGAGAGTCCACCGTCTTAACAACTATGCTACTTGCTGGCCCCCACTTCCTCCTTCCTTGATCATCTCCATTCTGGTTTTTTTTTTTTTTTTTTTTTTTTTTTTTTTTGGGGTTTTTTTTTTTTGGGTGCACTCGCCAGACAGACAGAGAGAGACATAGAGACAGAAAGCAGAAATCACCCCCCAGGGGGGATGGTCACACCTCAATCCCTTCTCCTCCATTCTCCTCTCGGGATCTTGGGCATGCACGCACACGTGCCCGGCGTGAGTTTTAAGCCACCGGGTCTGGGACACGAGCCATGGTCGACTACGTGGGAATCCTGTAACATAGCCATTACGCTAATTGCTGGTTCCCTCCATTCTGTTTTGAATTTCAGTTGATTATTTCTTGTTAAATTTCAGGTATTATAGGTTTTAGTTCTAGAACTTTCACTTGACTCTTTAAAAAATATATTTCTTTTAGGTTTTTGCCCAGGGCTTTGCACTTGCCAGAATGAAACAGAGAGAGAAAGTGAGAAATCACTCCCTGGGGGTGATGGCCATGCTGCAGTCCCTTCTCTATTCTCCTCTCAGGATTTTGGTCATGTAAGCGCATATACCCAGTGTGATTTTCAAGCTGCCAGGCCTAGGTCTTGGTCTTAGTCGGCTATGTGGGAGTCCAGTGCTTAACCACCATGCCACCCCGTTTTACAATTATTATTATTATTATTATTTTTGGAGAGGTTTTTGCTATAGGGTGCATGCGCTCGCCAGAAAGACAGAGAGAGACAGAGAGACAGAAAGCGAGAAATCACCCCCCAGGGGAGATGGCCACGCTGCAATCTCTTCTCCATTCTTCTCTCAGGATCTTGGGCATGTACACACATGCACCCGGTGTGAATTTAAACCACCGGGTCTGGGACTAGAACCACAGTCGACTACATGGGAGTTCAGTGACATAGCCATTATGCTAACTGCGGGTCCCTTAATTATTATTTTTTAAAAATTTTGCTATAAGGTATGTGTGCTGGCTGTAGACAAAGAGAAGGAGAGAAAGTGATGGCTATGCTGCAATCCCTTCTCTTTCATTCTCCTCTTGGGATTGTGGGCATGCACTCACATTCGTCTGGCATGTTTTTCAAGTTGCTGGGTCTGGGAGTTGAACTGCACTGTTGGCCTTGTGGGATCCAGCCACCTTAACCATCAGGCCACCTGGATAGCCTGATTTGGCTCTTTTTAAAATAATTTTTATTTCTTTTCTGAGAGTCCCTATATTTTGTCAATTACAAAGATATTTTTCCTTTACTTCATGAGGATAATTATAACATCTGTTTTAAAATCCTGGCCGAGGAGTAGCTTGTGTTGTATCCAGCAACTTGAAACTCATACCAGGTGTGTGTGTGTGTCTCCAAAATTCTGAGAGGAGATGGAGAAGGGACTGCGGTGTGGTCTTCCCTCTCTGTGGATGGGGGGATGGGGGGCGGGGGGCAGGGTGGTAATTTCTAACTTTCTGTCTTTCTGTCTCTCCAGTGAGTGCACGTGCCTTATAGCAAAAACCTTTTTTTAAAAATTATTTTAATTTTATTTATTTATTCATTCATACATTTATTTTAATTTGACCAGAGAGAGAGAGAGAAAGTGAGAGAGCAAGCCACCAGGTCCAGGACTCAAACTGTGGTCAGCTATGTGAGAGTGTCGAGCTCCTTAACCACTATGCCACCTGCTGGCCCTGCAAAAATCTCTTAAAAAATAAAAAATAATAAAGAAAAACATGCTAGGTCCATGTGCATGTGTGCACAAAATCCCAAAAGGATAAAGAGATGTACAGAGATGTGTGGCCATGCCTCATTGGGAGGTACTTTCTTCTTCTCCTACTCTCTCTCTGGCGAGATGTATCCTCTGGGAATTGGAAAAAAAAAAAAAAAAAAAAAGACGGAGAAGTTAGATTCCATAGGTAACTGCGGTTTGAATCCTCTGTATGGTCAGCCTGAAACATGCCGGTCAAACATAAAATGACCAAGATCCAACATGCTGGAAAGGATTGGAGGAAGGGGATTGCAGTGTGATTGGACCCTGTGGGAGGTGACTGACTCTGTTTCTCTGTCTTTCTTCTCTCTTTCACGGTCATGTGCACACACTCCAAGATAAATAAATAAATACTAACTTAAATTTTAAAAATCATTGATAATTTCAATATTAGGAGTATCTTGGAGCTGGTCTCAGCTGATTTTCTTTCCTCTTGAGAATATGTTCCATCTTCTTGGTTTTTTATATATTGAGTAGTCTAGACATCATGAATATTAAATTATGGAGACTCTTGATTCTATTCTTCTCCAATAAGTGATTTTTTAAAAAGTGTATTTCTTCTTTTTTAAAGAATTATTCTTTTAACTTTATTTATTTATTTAAATTTGACCAGAGGGGGACAGAGCAAGAGCGAGAGAGAGTGAGAGAGAGAGAGAGGGAAAATGAGAAAGCAAGTTGCCGTGTCCAGGACTCGAACCATGGTCGGCCATGTAGGAGTCCACCATCTGGCCCCTTAAAGTTTATTTCTCCCATAAGTGAGAGCAAGGGAGAAAGATAGCATCTTCAACAGGGTCATAACAACGCGATCTATGCCCAGACTTCAGCCAGCCCTGAAATGTGGACAAGCTCGTGCCCAGCATACTCCCATAGATCTCTGGACTTGAACTTGGAACATTCTCATGTAGGGTTGCCTTACAGAGCATCATACTCCATTCCTGTGCCACCACTGGATCCATTTTGTATTTCAAGCAAGTGATTGTCTTATTTAGTTCAGGAGTCAGAATTTGGGAATCCTTTCTCTGGATCTTTCCTTTATAGGATTGCTCCTCTTTCTCTTGTAGTTGTGGTTCCCTGGATTCAATCTTCTGGTTCTCCTGGTTCTAGATCACACCGAATAAACTTATGGACTGTAATTTCTCCACCAGTGCCCCTACTGTTCTTTGTGCCTTGTCAAGTATGCTTGTCCCTAGGTTAATATCCAAGGAAATGGGACCTCACTGTTTACCACCTCTCTTCTAAATAAGGACTCTCCTTGTTTAAGAATCCTCGTGCTGGGACCAGCAGATGGTATAATGGTTATGTTGCTGGACTTCCATATCATTGACTGCTGTTTGAGTCCTGGATCCAGCAGCTTAAAACTCACACTGGGAGCGTGTGTGTGTGTGTGCCCAAAATCCCAAGAGGAAAATGGAGGAGAAGAGATTGCAGTGTGGTCATCCTCCCTGGGGGTGATTTCTCACTTTCTCTCTTTCTGCCTCTATCTTTCTGGTGAGCACACGTGCCTTATAGCAAACATTTCTCTCTCAAAAAAACAGTCTTCCTGCTTCTGGGGGCCAGCAGGTGGCATGATGGTTAAGGGCACTGGACTCCCACATGGCCAACCACAGTATGAGTCCTGGATCTGGCAGCTTGCTTTCTCATTCCCCGCCCCCTCTCTCTGTTCCTCTCTGGTCAAATGAAAATAAATATATAAAGTTAAATAAAAATAATTCTTTAAAAAAAAAAACAAGAATCTTCCTGCTTCTAATCCTTCTCTAGGGATTTCAAGTAGTTGCTCATTATATTGTGTTCAGAGTTTATAGCTGTTGTTTGAGGGAGGGCCAGCCTGACAGCTATTACTATTAATTACTGTCTTTAGAATGAATTTATAGATATGATGTTCTAAATACCTACAATACTTAGACTAAACAAGTCAACATGCAAAGATCTAGCTCAGGAAGATCTGGGAAGTTAAGCACAATTTCCTCATTCTGTCATTTAGCTCATCTTTTCCATGTTTAGAAGGGCTGTTCTTAATTAACTCTGAAGTCAACTGAAAGTTCAGGCCTGAACTTTATATACCTTCTGTCTTGGATATTCCTAGTAAAATTACCTTTCAGCAAGGGGAAAGTTGAAAAGAGTTTAAAGGAGGTTCCTTCTGGTTCCTGCTAGGCTTCATATATCGCAATAAGGCAAAAACAAGGCTAAGCAGAAAAAGAAAGTTTTTCTTTTTCTTTTCTTTCTTTTTTTTTTCTTTCCTTCTTTCTTTTTTTAGAGGGAGATTTTTTAGGGTGCGTACACTCAATGGAGAAACAGAGAGATAGAAAGCGAAAAATCACTCCTCGAGGGGATGGCCACACTGCAATCCCTTCTCCTCCATTCTCCTCTCGGGATCTTGAACACACATGCACACATGATTGGCTTCAGTTTCAAGCCTCCAGGTCAGGGACGTGAACTGCAGTCGGCCATGTGGAAGTCCAGAGACATAACCATTACACAATCTGCTGGTCCCCAAAATAAGTTTTTTAGTAAGAAAGTGAATGTGGTCTTTCCTTCCAATGTGGATAATGTATTAACTATACAAAACTCTGGCTACTTTCAAGTAGGAAAGAAGTAACAACTACTTCATGAGTTAGGGCTGGTGATGTCTTCCCTCTCAGATTCCAACCCATCTCCTAATCTTCTGAACCTCATCCCCTGCTGGACACTTCTACCACTTTTTCAAATTGCCACAACCACATGTCCTTGGCCAGCCTGTCTAAAAGCAACAGAAAATTCGCTGAAACCTGGTATTACATTTTGGCACTCGATAGCTTGAGAGATGGTGATTAGAAAGGAAAAAAAAAATTCATCAACAAAGTGGCATTTTCATTTCAGCTTTCCTGGGGGCAAAACAGAGCTGCAAAGAGAAATCCTAGATTGAAAGCTTTGTGGTTATCTCCGCTTCTCATTAAAGTGAGCCTGATTGTAATCACACCTACGATTACAAGATTTAACACACCTGGTCTCAAGGATGCACCAGAAAGAGGAATCAACCATTCATCCCATCCCATTTACTTTCTTTAGTCACTGAATAAGCACAATTTGTAAGTTTCAATGAGTACAGACTAAAGATGGTTTGAAGAACAGGGGAGAGGTTTTTCATTTTCACGGCTTTTTTGCCCCCCCCCCCAATTTGCTATAGGGCTCATGAACTGGCCAGAAAGAGACAGGAAGAGAGATAGAAGAAAGTTGAGAAGTCACTCCCTAGGGAGGATGGCCATGCTGCAATCCCTACTCTTTCATTCTCACCCTCGGATTTTGGTCATGCATACACATGTGCCCAGAGTGTTTTTCAAGTTGCCAGGTCCAGGACTTGAACCACAAAGTTAGCCATGTGGATCCAGTTGCCTTAACCTCTGCACCAACTGCTGGCTCTACACGTGGCTTTTTTCAAAGTGACAGAAATCTTCCATGGCTACAAATTATTTTAGTACTGCTAAGACAAGCAAGACAAGCAGGGTGGCTTTCACTGGCCACACACAGATGTGAGTGATCTGAATAGAGGTCCTATATATTTCTTCTCTCACTTTGCTAATCACACATTTTGTTCTGCTTTACGCATGCAGACACACACACACACACACACACACACACACACACACACACACACAGACTCTATCTCTCTTAGTCTTAGTAAGGGTGCATGCACTTGCCAGAGAGAGACAAAAAGGAGAGAGAAAGGGAGGAGAAAACACCCACCCTTTTATGGAGAATGGCCATACCACAATCCCGTCTCCTCCATCTCTCCCTCCTTTCAGGAATGGGCACACATGCACATATGCTCAGCATGTTTCTCAAACCACTGGGTCCAGGACTCAAATCATGCAGTTGGCCAGGTGGGATCTGGTTTTTTTAACCACTGGGCCACAGAGTCAGCCCTATAACTTATATTTGTAAATAATTTTTTATTTTGAAATAATTTTAGAGAAACATACGTTGCAAAGACAGTTTAGAGTTCTTGTTTCCCTAGTTAATAACTTACATAACAATGATATATTTGCCAAGAGTTTTGAAGTTCTTCATAATGAAAGAGAAACACTAATTTTTTTTTTTTTTGAGAGAGATTTTTGCTATAGGACTAGCCAGAGAGATACAGACAAAAAGCAAAAAATCACCGCCCAAGGGGACAGCCATGCTGCAATCCCTTCTTCTCCACCCTCCTCTTGGGTTCCTGGGTATGCACACACATACTCCTGGCATGAGTTTTAAGCCACTGGGTCCATGTCTCAAACCACAGTCAACTATGTGGGAGTCCGGCGACACAACTATTACACCATCTGCTGGTCCCAAACACCTGATATTTCTTTCTTTCTTTTTTAAAGAATTCTTTTATTTAACTTTACTTATTATTATTATTTTTTAAATTTTATTTATTTTATTTACTTAGTTTTTATTTTATTTATTCATTCATTCTATTTTTAATTTGACCAGAGAGAGACATAGAGAGAAAGAGACGGAAAGTGAGAAAGCAAGCCACTGGTTCCGGGACTCCAACCACAGTCAGCCATGTGGGAGTCCAGCATCTTTAACCACCATGCCACCTGCTGGTCCCAACTTTATTTATTTATTTTAAAATTTGACCAGAGAGGGATAGAGAGCATGAGCACAAGAGAGAGAGAGAAAGTGAGAAAGCAAGCCACTGGTTCCGGGACTCCAACCACAGTCAGCCATGTGGGAGTCCAGCATCTTTAACCACCATGCCACCTGCTGGCCCCACTGATATTTCTTAACTCGTCTTGCAGGAGATTCTTAACAAGAGCAGTAAGTATTGTATAGCACTTTATTCAATTATATGAATTACTGAGTCATGATCTGCATGTCCTCCATCCCACTTAAGGCCCTAGAAAATAATCTGGAATCTCCAAACTCTGCAGGTTAGTGCTCCCAATTACTGAGCTATTCTCCTGTGTAAGTTTTTATGTGTTAGTCCGATCATTCTTCCCCCTTCTCCTTTGTTTGAGTCATCCACCCAATATCCATTTCTTTTTTTGGAGAGGTTTTTGACTATAGGGCGTGTGCGCTCGCCAGACAGACAGAGACATAGAGACAGAAAGCGAGAAATCACCCCCCAGGGGGGATGATCACGCCGCAATCCCTTCTCCTCCATTCTCCTCTCGGGATCTTGGGCATGCATGTATACGTGCCCGGCATGAGTTTTAAGCCACCGGGTCTGGGACACAAACCACGGTCGACTATGTGGGAGTCCAGCGACATAGCCATTACGCTAACTGCTGGTTCCCCCAATATCCATTTCTTGATATCTGCCTTGCTAGCCCAAATTCAGTTTTGTTCAGAGTAGCAGTGTGACAACTAAATACACTGTCAGGCTCCCTTGCAGCTAGGAGTAGGACAGTTCAGGCCAATGAAACAAAGTGGAAGTCTGCTGTAAAATTCTGGAAAACTGTTCTAATTCCCTCAATAAAGGATACAAAAGCACCCCAGGTTGTCCTCCCATCTTCTTTCTTACTCATTTAAATCAGTTATAGTGGCCAGAGTTGCAGCAGCTATCTTATAGCCATGAGACAAAGGTCACAAGCATTACAGAAAAATTGGCACTGTTGACACTGAGTTGCAAAACATTAACACCACCTACCTACATATTTCTTATGATGTGAGAAAAACAAATCCCTACTTGTTTAGGCCATTGTATTTGAGTTTTTAATTTTTTTTTCCTTAAAGGATTATTTATTTAATTTCATTTATTATTATAATTTTAATTTCTTATAGGGCATGTGCATCCACCAGAGACAGACAGAGAGAGAGAGACATAGGAAATGTGAGAAAGCAAGCTGCCAAGTCTGAGACTTGAACCACAGTCTGCTATGTGAGTCCAGCGCCTTAATTACCACACCACTTGCTGGCCCCCTAACTAAGAGTTTTGGTCTTAAAGTTTTTTTCTTTTCATTGCCAGAGGGAAAGTGTACTTACCAGAAAGAGCGAGAGAAAGCACTCCCCAACAAAGCATGGTCACATCACAATCCTTTTTCCCCTATTTCTCCATCCCATTAGGGTTTAGGGGGACACAAGTACACATGCCTGGCATGTTTTACAACAAGCTGCCAGGACTTGAACTCAAACAGTGGTTGGCTGTGTAGGATCTGGTTCCCCATGCAAAGCTTTTAACCACTGTGCTTATAGGACTAGCCTAAGTATTGGGAGTTTTTATAACTTGTAGTTTAACCTGTACATACCAGATAAACTCATTCAATCTATATCTTAACCTACACAAGGCAGATGAAAAGGGAGAGAAATACACCTGAGGATAAAAGCTCAGGAAAGTGATTACTTGGAAATTCAATGACTTAGCTATTGAACTGAAGCAAAAGCCAGTAGATTATTTATAAAGAAAATATGGCTGTGTAGGAAAAGAAGGGGAAGACTAATAAGTCTATGCTTGTACAAAAATGGCATAAGGAATTTGATATGGTAAAATTCTAACATAAATAAAGTCTGTGTCTGAGACAAAACAATCACTCTTATAATGGCTTCACTGACACTTAAATATAAAAGTGGTTTCCCGCCCCTTAAAACAAAAAGGCCCCAGCCACAAACAAGCATTGTGGGTGCCAGCAACTGAATTATTAATGTAAATTCTGTATATGAATTCAACAAGGAATGAAATTCCATTAAAGTCAAGAAGAAAATTAATTTAATGGTCACTCACTCTTTTTTTTTTTTTTTTTTTTTTTTCAAGAGGTTTTTCCCCCCCAAGGTTTTTTCTTTTTAAAGAGGTTTTTCCCCCCCAGAGGGGATGGCCACACCGCAATCCCTTCTCCTCCATTCTCCTCTCAGGATCTTGGGCATGCACCCACACGCGCCCGACTTGAGTTTAAGCCACCGGGTCCGGGACTTGAACAGCGGTCGACTACGTGGGAGTCCAGTGACATAGCCATTACGATAACTGCTGGTCCCCTTAACACACATATGGATATTTATTTTTTTCTTCCATATTGGCCATACAATGGGGAGAAATCCAGTCAAACTCAGTTGAAGGAGGAAGAAAGTTTAATTTATACAGCAACTAAATCTCATGGATTAAACTCAGTTAGAAAGGAAGCATTTTATATAAGGCCCTTTAGAAATTCAGCATGGGCCAACAGGTGGTGTGGTGGTTGAGGTGCTAGACTCCCACTTGCAGTTAAGAGTCCTGAACCTGGTGGCTTGCTTTTTCATTTTCCCTCTCTCTCTCTCTGTCTCTCTGGTCAAACTGAAAAATAATAATGATAATAAATAAAATTAAATAAATCTTAAAAAAAAAAGAAATTCAGCATGAATAATTACATGAATCAGGAGGACAAGTCATTAAAGTTTAGGCTCCAGAGGACAGATTAATATGTTCTAGCTAGCTCACCCTGGAATCTGTCCCTATGATGCAAATGGAGGATCCAGGGCCTTCATCTATAAACTTGTGTTCTTGTGTTTCTGCAGCAGTTTAGTATGTAGTTTGCCCAATACGCTACAGAGGAAATAGAGATTGCTATTGGAGATACAAAACATAACATTTTCTTGCTACAAAATCCCTGATGACTGATTCGTCTGCATGAGTCTATCTAGGCAAAACATTGGAGGTCTGCCTTGGTAAAAGGAATACTGAAAAACAGTCAAGAAACAAAGAGGTAGAGAAGTTGCAAATATCAAGAGACTAATTTACCTCAGTAGCTTTCTGGCTAAGTCCCCGAAGCAGCAGCACAATCACGTGGATGGCAGCTCTGCGCACTTGAACTTCATGGTCTGTTTTAGCTACAGCAATCAGGCAAGCTGTTACCTAGAAGGGTGAAGGAAGAAGTCAATAAAAATCAGGATTGAGCAATTACCTATAGCCTTTCAGTTGTGTTCCACTGACTACACATTCATCAAGAGCAATCTGGATTAGAGAGGGGTGGATGATTCCCTCATCTGCAAAAAAAAAAAAAAAGGGTGAAATTGGGGCTGGCAGATGGCATGGTGATTAAGGGCACTGGACTTCCACATGGCTGACTAGGGGTCAAGTCCTAGACCTGGCAGCTTGCTTTCTCACTTTCTTTTTCTTTCTCACTCTCCCCCTCTCTGGTCAAATTTAAAATAAATAAATAAAATAAATAAAGTTCAATAAAATAATTCTTTCAAAATAAACCAAAAAGGGTGAAATCTAAAAAAAAAAACAATAAGGGTGAAATCTAGCAGTAAAAATCTTGATGCAGTTTGGCTTTTCTAGAAAAAAACAAACTGATTTAGAATTTGCAAGGGATACGAACCGTGGTCGACTACATGGGAGTCCAGCGACATAGCCATTACGCTATAGTCCCAGAATTTGCAAGGGAAGTTAGGGAGTGGGGAGAAATACAAGTATAAAATCTGTATTTTTACAAAGATTAGGCAAAATATGAATATTTCCTCAAAAGTAAGAGAATTGTTACTTGTCCCACTTTAAGAATATCAAATAGGGGGCCTGCAGGTGGCATGGTGTTTAAGAGTGCTGAACTCCCACATAACCACAGTTCAAGTCCTGGACCTGACGGCTTGGTTTCTCACTCTCTCTCTCTCTTTCTCTCTCTCTGTCTTTCACTCTGTCCCCCTCTGGTCAAATTTAAATAAATAAATAAATAAATAAATAAAGTTAAATTTAAAAAAAGAGAGAGAATATGAAATGGAAGGAAAAAAGTCTAAAAAACATAGCTCCTTCTAGGGACTGAGGACCACGGTGATTTAGCGAAAGTGGAATCCAAGTTCAAGGACTGGTATGAATATGAATATACCATCAATGAAAGGTTCAACCCAGGGATATAGAAATACATAAATATTTAAACTGATCTTTTTCAGCATGTCCAGACGTCCTAGCCTTACAAATCTAGCGTACATCCCACATGAGTCAGCAGGGGCCAATTTCAGAGACTCCTTGCCTGTAATAGGCCTTTGTAACAGAAAAGAAAGAGTGGAAATTATTTGCAAAATATGGTGCCAGATATATAGCTAATAATTACATGTCATAAAATGAAACAGTTTCTATATCCTGTACCAGCCACCCTGCCCCTGCTGCCTGGCTCCAGCTTGACCCCAAAATATTCTAAAATCTCAATAAAGAGAGATTAATAACAACAACAATAAATCTTTCTGAGTCACTCAAGCAAAATTTAAAAAGAGAAAACAAATTTTGAAAACGTGAGTGATAGCTGTAAAACTCTGAAGGCACGTCTAAATTATTCAGTTGGTTTCTCACATACTTTTGTTACTGAATTTACTGTGTACATGTATTTCTTGGCCAAGAGTGGAGGCATTTCTAACCATGATAAGAAAATAGTCAGATTGTGTGTTTGGAAACATGATAAACACATATTATGTTGAAAGAATCGGGAATACAGGCACAAATGAGGAAATAGGCTAGTGCAGAAATTTTAACTATGCAGGTTGTATTTTTCACAGCTTTAAAACAGTTGGGCATAGTTCAAAGTGTCTAATTAATCAGTAATGGCAGAGAGATTAGAAGAGAAGTAGCTTGTTTTTAAATATAATTGCATCTGTGACGCATTGGCATTTTATCAAATTGTACATCTATTAGACAAACTTGCAGCTGGCAAGTAAAGGGAAATCCCAGAAAAACTCAGTTCTTTCGGGGCTATTTTTCAATAAGAGTAGGTTACTTCTGCATTTGACCTGGAACCCCCTGACCCCAAGGCCAACAGTAGCTTTATGCCTCTGGCATTAACAGTAGAAGCAATTCAGTCCTAAGAGGAATTCCTTGGGTGACCTCCAAACAGGCAACGCTATAATAGCTACCTCCACTTTCAGGCTTAGTATTTACGAGGTGAGAGCTGAAATCAGAGAAACAAGTTAGAGCTAGGTCTACGTTCTTCATGACAGATGAAAATTTAGCTTATTTACTCTGATAACTTACGTATGAAAGTCAGGCCAGGGGCATGGAATGAGAGAAGTTCCTGAGCCTCCTGCCTGCCTCCCTGTAGGTTTAGCTTTGGGACCGTGCTTCCAAGTTTGGCAGACCAAGGCTTCCTGGCCTAGAACCCTGTTGGTGTCTACCTTTGCCATCTCTGTTCTGCCTCACTAGGTGGAACAGGTCATGCTTCAGCCTCAGCTCTCAGTATAAGGCTGGTTCTGACTGTTGGGCATTAATTCCACAATCAGAAATTAATAATAATCTATATTCAGACAGAAGCATTCTGCCTGGAAGAAGGCTTTCTCTAAAAGTCCAATTCTTTTTTTTTTTTTGGAGAGGTTTTTTGCAATAGGGCGCGTGCGCTCATCAGACAGACAGAGGAGACAGAGAGACAGAAAGCGAGAAATCACCCCCCAGGGGGGATGGCCACACCGCAATCCCTTCTCCTTCATTCTCCTCCTGGGATCTTGGGCACACACGCACATGCGCCTGGCGTGAGTTTAAGCCACCGGGTCTGGGACTCGAACCACGGTCGACTACATGGGAGTCCAGCGACATAGCCATTACGCTAACTGCTGGTCCCTAAAAGTCCAATTCTTGAATACCTGTATCTGAGAGAGAAGCTGGTTAGTACAAGTCTTGCTGAGATCAGCTGGAATGGCCTCCTGCTTGTCTTTAAGCTGTTAGTGATTTATGTGCCAGACTGTACCAAGCACATCTGCAATCAGCCATCCAGAACAATCAGAAAGACGTCCAAGAATAGAAGAATGTGAATCTTCAACACTTCTCTTTCTAGGAACAAATTCTATGGAATGTATAATGGTTGGTCATGTAAAATATTTTAGAGTAGGGCCAGTAGGTGGTGTGGTGGTTAAGGAACTGGACTTCCACATGGCTGACCACAGTTCAAGTGCTGGACCTGGTGGCTTGCTTTCTCACTTTCCCTCTCCCTCTCTCTGGTCAAAAATAATAAATACATATATACATACATTTAAGTAATTCTTTAATATTTTAGATAATCAGGACTTTACTATGGACTTGTAGACATTATCCAGAGAGCCTGTTCAGGTTGAGCTTCTAGAACTAGCTCATGAAGCTGCTCTCCTGCAGGCCCGTGGGACAGTCCCCTGGTCAAACAGTAGATGCATGGCCACTTTCTTCCATCTCTCTGATCTGAATAAGTCACTCCATGGCTATTCTCTCACCTCCAACCCAAGGACATGCTTCGTAAGGAACATTAGGTTCCACTCCTAAAAGCCTTGGTGAAGGATAGCTAGATGATGTAAGGTATTTACTAACTTATGAATTGGTGTAATTTTTCTATTCTCTTTTTCTAAGTCCTCCCAGGGGCAGAAATTCATTCTGTGTGATCTCTGTGTCACATGCTCTGGGGGTCAGTGTACCTATTCAAATAAACCATACTATACGGAAGGCTTTCTCTTAACTTGCTGCATCATGTAAATCATCTCCACTTCTGAAAACCATACTGAGAGAAAGATGATGATTGCTTTGGAAACATTAAAGGTCAGTTTTAGCAATTTAACACTTGACAGAAGCCAACAGAAACAAGGAAAAACATCACTCTCCAAACAGCTGGCACACACAAAGCATAATCAGAACTAAATAAATAAAGATAATACAAATGGCAAGATTACCAAAAACTGACTTTGGAAAATTCCAAGAGAGAAGGTACCAGAGTATCAGGGAAGCATGATTTCAATTTTCCAACTGCATTGTTATCCCTTTTCCTTTGTTAAATTTATTAATAGTTGGTCCAATAACTTGTCTGAAACTACACAATCTATAAACTAAGAAAGCTGGACAGCTAGGGCAGTATGACCAATAATTTCCATGAGCTTGGCTTATTTATTCAACCTGCCATGAAAGAAATCATGGTGGCTGCTTGAGCTTTCTCAGAATATCTACATAAGTCCTCCTCTCAGGGTTCTACAGTACCTCAATCTGAACAACCCTCTCACTTAGGAAACTGTCCCGACTGTGGCAGAACTGGTAATAAATTCAGATCATTCAGTGGGATCAGAAGAGTAGCTTTGTATCAAATATAGCTTTGAGTAAGGAATTCTGGACACCACATTAGGAGACTGCTCCAGGGCCTTGTCACCTGGGGAACATCTCATTTGCTGAATTGAGAGCAGCCTCTTTTTCACTGTGGTTCACTTAAATCATATTTACTTCTCATAGAGAGTGGTAAAAAATAAAAAGAGCATACCAAGATTTGATTTCAAGCAACAAGAAAAAGGATAAATTTTGGGAAAAAAAAATAGCAATGCTCTTGAAACAGGTTAAATCCTGATATTAACAGAGAGGAAAAACCTGAATTCCCAGTACAAAGACTGTAGAAGGGTGAGCATATACATTATTTTCCTTTCCTACCCACCAGCACTGTTCCAGCATAGACAGCACCCCAATTTGGACCACCGAACAGTTAGGACTCCCTTCTTCAGATGCCCAAGAGCTACAGCTAGAGGAAGACATTAATGCCCCATATCAAATCATATTAGAAGAGATTATGTGGGCTTTTGTGGTCAATTTTACATTAAAATAGATTGTGCTGCTCCTCTTCTTCTGCCTGGCTATTTGATCAATGTGACCCTGATGCCTTGACAAGTCTAACACAGGGTCCCAGCTTCATGCTCCTTTAGCACTGAGTGCTTGCTTTCTTACATTGCTTTATTTATTTATTTGTAACTTGCTATAATGCATATGTACTTGCTAGAGAGAAAGAGAGACGAGAGAAATTGAGAAATCACCACCAGGGGGGATGGCCATGTTGCAATCCCTTCTCTACTATCCTCGTAGGATTCTGGGGATGTGCATACAGGCACCCAGCTATTTTTCAAGTCGCTGGGTCCAGGACTCATATCACACAATCAGCCATGTGAGATTCAGCTGCCTTAACTACCATGCCATCAGTTGGCCCATACTGCTTTATCTTATTGCTCTAGTCTACGGTCTAGTTACTCCTCTGTGTTTCACACTCTACTGAGATTTCCTGAAGGGAAGAGATTAGGCTGTTTATCTGTGTCCTCTAGCATATTTGGCAAGTGATAAACACCCATAGGAGAAGTTCATCAGTTTGCAATCAAAGACAAACTTCTCCAAAGTTAAAATTCCTCCTCCACCAGTACATGTTGGAACTAAGCACTTCTGAGACTATGACAGACTTCAAGAACTTTCAATAGACCATCAAAAGAACTGTCATAGAGGAAGTTGCAATTTTTCTTTCTTTCCTTCCTTCCTCTTTCTCTCTCTTTCTTCTTTTTTTGTTTTTGCCAGAGGGTGCATGCAATCACCAGAGAAAGAGAGAGAGAGAGAGAGAGAGAGGTCATCCCCCCAGGGGGATGGCCACTCCGGAATCCCTTTTCCTACATTCTCCTCTTGGGATTTTGGGCACATGTGTACACACGCCTACCATGATTTTCAAGCCTCCAGGTCTAGGACTCAAACCATGTAGTCAGTCGTATGGTATCTAATGCCTTAACCTTCACTCCACCTGCTGGACCCATCATGGTATTTGTTTGCATTTTTAGTTATTGCCTACCTCTCCTCTCCAGAATGTCAGGTCCTTGGGGATAGGAACTCTGCTGTGCTCATTGCTGGGTCCCTAATAGCTAGTATGTGATTTGGCTATAGTTCAACTGGCACATAGTAAGTACTCCATATTTATATTTGTTGAGAGTCTGGATGATAGTGCAGTGGTAAAACATGTCAATGATCTGAGACTGGTTGAAGCTGGGGTGAATCATGATGTCCTGTTGGTGTTCCCGCCTCCCTCTCACTCATGGAAGAAATAAGTAAATAAATTAATTTTTTAAAAATTTGTTGAATGAATGAGCAAATGAATGAAGAACTACTTAAGGGCCATGCCTAGCATCCCACTCTTTTCACGTGAGTACACTAGAGCTGTCTGGCTATAAGAGGACTCAATGGCTGAATGACTAAGACTGGCAGGTGTCCATACATGTTCAAACTTGCAGTCCATCCAAGGTAGCTGGTTTGGCACCAACGACAAGGCAAGTGTGGGATGCTACATAAGAAGAAACATCTAAAAAGAAGAGACAGAAATTATATGGGAAGAATACACCTGGTTTTTCAAATCAGAGGGAATGTATTGCCTTCAGAAGTTTCACAGCCAAAAGCGAGCTCTAATAAGATAAAGTCACATGACCCTTCCTGTCTTTAACTTTTCTCATCTGGTGGGCAGTTTTATAAATGAGCAAAACACATTTATTGAGAGATAATATACAGGAGTGGATTAGAGCACACATTCTGGAACCAACCACATGCATTCAAATCCTGGCCCTGCTACTTCCTATTTGCATGATATTGGCAACTTACTTCTCTTTGCCTATGTTAGGTAGGACTAGATCAGTTGATATATATAAGGCACTCAGAAGAGCATAAAGTGCTTACTATCATGACTTTTTTTTAAACAGGTAGGAACTTGTTTTCCGAACTAGCCTTACCCTCCCCCTCTCCACTCAATATTAACCAGTCACTTACTTAGCACCCACAACATGCCAAGCACTGTGAAGGGTGCTAGTGGGAATGCAAAAGTGAATAAAGATTGGTTCTGCCTTTGTTGTGGTCACAACGTATTAATCATCATGAGAAACACTTCTGGGACTAATGTTGCAGGTCTCTAGGAGTGGGGAGGCACTGGACAAAGGGTTGGCCAGGCAGGTAACCCAGAGCAGCAGTTCCTCGACTTGATTTTAAGGTTGAAACAGAAAGAAGTTCCAGGGCCACAAATGGTGCACTTTGTGTCAGCACCCATGGGAGGCAGTCTGCCACCTATTTGCACTTCATTTCAGAAGGCTAAATAAGCAATGCTTGATTCTCAATGTGAGCTAGGAAGCCACAAAGTAACATGGCCTTTGTGATTTGGCCCTGGTCGGCCTTTTCTGCCTCAGCTCTTGCCACCAACAAACCTACCACTCCTGCTCGTTCACTCCAGCCTTTGGAATCTTCCTAGAGTTCTTCAAAGATGTCAAGTTGTCTCATCTCACTGTGCCTTTGTGCAAACTGCACTCTGCTAAAATGGTCACCTTTGCCATCCTGGCCTACCAACTTCTACTCATCTCCCAGCTCCAAGAGTCTTTCCTCCAGGACGTCTTTGTTAACACCCAAACTCAAACGAGGGGCTCGTCAAGTGTGTGCCTGCCCCAGTGGTCTGTAATTGTAATCATTGACGCCTATATCTTCTACCAAACTGTCCATCCTCAGAAGGCAGGCTGTATCCCCAACCCCTTACAAAGGGCCTGACACATTGCAGGTATTTGGTAAATGCAGGACTAGAGATGTCTGAAGAACACTGGTTATTCTGTTCTTCTTGTTTCCTTACTGTTAATTCTCATCATTGTTATCATCAGCTCCCTTCAAAGGACCAAGTTGTTTCTTGAAGAAAAATCTTTATTTTTTTAAGAATGATTTAATTTTCTTTATTATTATTATTATTATTACTATTCATTTAATTTGCTAAATGGCATATGCACTCACCAGAGTGAGACAGGAGAAAGAGAGAGACAGAGTGAGGGAGAGCAAGAAAACAACCAGGTCTGGGATTGGAACTGTGGTTGGCCATATGGGAATCCAATGTCTTAACCACCTGCTGGCCCCAGAGGAAAAATATTAATACAGAAAAAGAAAATGTTGGGGCCAGCTGTAAAACACAGTGCTCTGCAAGGCTGACCACAGGGGGAAGTTTCAGGTTTGTATCCAGACACTTCCCTCAAAACACCAGGCACACAGTATATTTATGATCTGGAGTTGGCTGTGGCTGCAGATAGAGTATGGCATCGAGACCCTGTTGGGGGTGTTTGTCTCAGTTATTCTCTGTCTCTTTTTCTCATGAAATAAATAATTAAATAAACTTTTTTAAAAGAAAGGGCCAGCAGGTGGTGTAGAGGTTAAGACGCTATATCCCACAAGACTGACTGGTGGTTTGAGTTCCAGATCCAATGACTTGAATATCACACCAGGCACATGTGTATCTATGCCCAAAATCCTGAGAGGAGAATGGAGGAGAAGGGAATATAGTGTGTTTTCTCACTTTCCCTCTCTCCCCGGTTCTCTGACAAGTACACATATCCTATAATGAATTAAAAACAAAAGAAATAGGGAAACAACAACAACAAAAATATAAGAAATGAGAAATGGAAAATTGTTGATGATAACATGTATGATTAAGCCAATATACAGTGTATTCTGCAAGGGAAATCACATTTTGTATGCTGTGATGATGTTCAGTGAATGAATGTAAAAAAATTAATTAAAAAGCAAAACAAAACAAAACAAACAGTTTTTACTCAAGGGTTAGTCCCATGGCCTACTGGTTAAGAGAGCTGGATCCCACACGGCTGATCAAGCGATCTGAATCTTGATCCCAGTGGTTTGAAAAACATGACAGGCATATGTGCGTGCATCCTGACAGGATGGAGAAAGAGAAATGGTGGAGAAGGGATTGCAGAATGACTATGCCCCACTGGAAAGTACTTTTACCCTCTCTCTGTCTCTGGCAAGTGCATACGCCCTCCAGCAAAATTTTTAAAAAATATGTTTACTTGGTGCCAGCATGTGGCAGGTGGCTGGGACGTTGAACTCCCACATGACCAATTGTAGTTTAAGTCCCAAATCTGGTGGCTTGCTTTCTCGCACTCCCTCTCCTTCTCTTTCTCTTTGGTCAAATTAAATAGTAATAATAATAATAAATAAAACTAAATACATAATTCTTTTACAAAATCTTTACTCAAATATTACCTTCTCAATGAGGCTTAGCAGGCTACCTTATTTAACCCTGAAGCCTCTTAACATGACAATCTTTTTACCTTTTTTTTTTTTAAAGAATTAGTTTATTTAATTTTATTCATCATTATCATTTTCAATTTGACCAGCGAGAGAGACAGGAAGAAAGAGAGGGAAAGTGAGAACGCAAGCTGCCAGGTCCAGGACTTGAACCATGGCCAGCCATGTAGGAGTTCAGTCCCTTCCTTAATCACCACACCACCTGCCGGCCCTGAATATGACAATCTTAAATCACCTTTCCCCTAATCTAATTTGTCTTTTTTCCATGGCACTTGTCAATGTCTAATGTAATATTTCTGTTACTGATCAAGTGCGTACATTATTTATTGTCCATCTCCTCTCACTAGAATAGAGGCTTCATGAAGATGGGACTCACTGTCCATTTTGAAGAGCAGAATGTCTTTGCTGTCCAAAAGATTGCTTGGGGGAACCAGCAGTTAGCGTAATGGCTATGTTGCTGGACTCCCACGTAGTTGACCGCGGTTCAAGTCCTGGACTCAGTGACTTAAAACTCACGCCGGGCGTGTGTGCGTGCGTACCCAAGATCCCGAGAGGAGAATGGAGGAGAAGGGATTGCGGCGTGGCCATCCCCCCTGGGGGGTGATTTCTCGCTTTCTGTCTCTATGTCTCTGTCTGTCTGGCAAGCAAACGCGCCCTATAGTGAAAACCTCTCCAAAAAACAAACAAACAAACAAACAAAAGATTGCTTGGCATGTAGTAAGCTCTCAATAAAAACTACTGAATAAATCATTATATTAAACATGTATAATTTCTCTAGATCCCTGTAACAATCCTGTATGGTAGATATTTTAATCCCATTTCTAGATCAATAAAGTGAGCTCAGTGTCTAAGTCATTTGCTTAAATGAACACAAGTAAGCAAATGATGGATCTGGGCCCTCCTTTACTGCCATCTCCAAGTGTGCCTGGCAAATTGGTTCTCTTTCAACAGTTCAGGTGAGTCTCCAAAAAGATGGCACTTCTGAATGTTACTAACTCTACTTTTGCTCACTCTTCTTAATCAACCAAACTAAGAAATTTTTCTTACACTTTTGACAGTAAATCATATGTTGCCAGCATGCTACAGTTTCCTTGAAAGAAAGAGACGAGTCTAAGGATTCAAAAAGAAATATGGTCCCAGCATTTGGGTTCAGAGATCATTATGTCCAGGTATTATTTAGATTCATTAGTTTTAGAAAATGTTATCCTGTCAAATCGGATCTGATCCACTTGGAGATCTGGAGGGGAATTTTAGGTAGTTCATGGCTTTGTCTAAAATTTTCTTGATGCTAGCACAACTTTGTGACTGTACTAAAAATCACTGAATCGTATATGTTAATGGGTGAATTGTATGGTATGTGAATTATATCTCAGTAAGGCTGTTATTAAAAATAATATTTGGGTTTGGTTCAGATCATGGTTCAGCAAATTTGTTTCAGTTCAAAGTTTATGGTTCAAAAAAAAAATGTTTATGGTTCACTTTGGTTTGAGTCATGTAAAGAGATCAAAAAAAAGAGAAAAAAAAAACCTGGGAATCATTTCAGTATTTGACCCAGAGAAGCTGAAATTTTTTAGACAAGGTAACCAAACAGACCCACAAAGGCATTATTTTAATGCTTCAAGTTAACATCTCTATAGAAGAGATCTGACAGGTGCCATCCACAGCAACCAAAGGTGGTTCATGTACACTTTGAGTTTTAAGTAAGTGCTAATCATGGTTTCTAAATTATTTAAAAAGGAATACAAAAAGTTAGAGATAGAGATGTGCATGTCTGTCCCTGAAGGAAGAGATAGGGGGAAGGAAGTGAATGATATATAACTTCCCTGAAAATGCTGGTTCAAGATTAATGACAAGAGTAGCCTTTATAATCTATAAAGCAAAATCTGTAAAGCTCAGGAATGAGAAAATACCACAGATGCGAATGTACTGGATTAGGGTTAGGGTCAACTTTGTGCTTCTCTACTTATTGATATAACACAAATACTGAAGAAAATTCTCTTTCAGTAGGTGTTTCTTAAGATCTAAGGTTTAGTATGGTCAGTTCTACATACTGAACACCGTAAAAGAAACCAGTGTCAGAGTTCTCTGAGTTCTTGCTCCTGTAACATTATGTGCTTTAGATGAAAGATCTCAATCTTCTGTAAATAAAAAGATTAAACAGAAATTTATTTGCTTATTTATAATTTATAAGCCATCTTCTTCCAAAGATGATCTTTTTAAGAATTATTTTATTTAACTTTATTCATCTATTTATTTTAATTTGATCAAAGAGGGACAGAGTGAGAGAGAGAAGGAAAGTGAGAAAGTAAGCCACCAGGTCCAGGACCCAAAATACAGTCGGTCATGTGGGAGTCCACTGCTCTTAACCACCACGTCACCTGCTGGTCCCCAAAAAAGATTTAAGATGGTCAAGGACACTGGTTATAAAAAAAACTCTTGGGTACAAACTAACTACACTTTTTCTGCCCATGATTACCTGTAAATAAATAGCATAGTAGGTGCACAGAGTGGGTACTCAAGATATACACATGATTAAATAAAAACAAGGAAAAGATAAAACTTAAGAGGTTAGAGGAAGATATTTATAGAAAACAACAGCAATATGCACATTTCATTAAATCATAAACTCTGAAAATAAGAGTTGCTTCCAGCGCCAATGCTTTGTATGGCTATTATTCTGGGTGTCCATTCACCCTTTCAATAATTATTTATAGAATAACTACTATGTACCAGGTACTGGCTATCAATAGTGAGTGAAATATGGAGCTTAGAATTTTTCTGGTAAAAACAAAACAAAACAACAATCTTCTAGGTATCAGCAGAAGCATAATGGTTACATTGCTGGACTCCACACAGTCAACCACAGTTCAAGTCTCAGATCCAGCAGCTTAAAACTTACAATGAATGCTATGCGTGAGTGCCCAAGATCCCAAGGGGAGAATGGAGGAGAAGAGATCGCAGTGTGGTCATCCTCCAGGGAAATGATTTCTCACTTTCTGTCTCTCTCTGTCTATCTGGTGAGTACGTGTGCCTTTATAGGAAAAATCTCTCTTAGAAAGAAAGAAAGAAAGAAAGAAAGAAAGAAAGAAAGAACGAACAAACGAACAATCTTCTTGAACATATGACATCAGTGACCAAAGAGGGTCAAGAGTATTTGCCTGAGATTTTCCTGTGAATTGAGAGAAGATTCAGAGAAAGCCCAGACACCCAGGGTAAATGTCTATCTATCCCTCTTCCAAACTTTTAAAATTCTGTTAGCTACCTTGGAATCTTTTTTTTTTTTTTTGGAGAGGTTTTTGCTATAGGGCACGTGTGCTCACCAGACAGACAGAGAGAGACATAGAAACAGAAAGCAAGAAATCACCCCCCAGGGGGGATGGTCACGCCGTAATCCCTTCTCCTCCATTCTCCTCTCAGGATCTTGGGCACGCACGCACACGTGCCCGGCGTGAGTTTTAAGCCACCGGGTCCGGGACATGAACCATGGTTGACTACGTAGGAGTCCAGCGACATAGCCATTACGCTAACTGCTGGTCCCTGAGAAATTCTTAATAATATAACTTTTAATATATATATATGAGGCCAACAAAGCCAAGGGAAGTTAAATGACTTACTTGCCCTATCCCATAGGAAGGCAGTAGCAGATCCCGAAAAAGAACACAAGTCTCGTAGGTTCAGCTTGGGTGGTGCAATGGTAGTGTGAAACTCTGCTAACGCTGGAAGTAATATGGAAGTTTGGGGGATTCAGTTCCCGGGAAGGCCTGCACACACTAGGAGTACATGCTGATGGCCCTGGCTAGTTGGAAAAGGCTAGAGGTGGGGATCATGGCATAAGGCCCTACTGAGGGTGCTGTCTTTCTTTCTTTTTTTCTTTGGTTTGCCATAGAGCATATGCACTCATCAGAAAGACAGAGAGAGAGAGAGAGAAAGTAGAAAACACAGGACTAGCAGATGTATAGTGGTTACATGGCTGGATTCCCACGTAGCCAACTGTAGTTTGAGTCCTGGACCTGGTGGCCTAAAACTCAAGCCAGGTGTGTGTGCATATGTGCCCAAAATCCCAAGAGGAGACAGAGGAGAAGGGACTGTGGCGTGGCCATCCCCCTAAAGGGTGATTTCTTGCTTTCTGTCTCTGTCTCTCTGGTGAGCACACATACTCTATGGCAAAAAACTCTCTCTAAAAAAATTTTTTTAAAAAGAACCCCCCCTTCCAGCGGGGATGGCCATGTCACAATCCATTCTTTTCCACTCTCTCAGGATTTTGGGCATGCATGCACACATGCCTTGTGTGTTTTCCAAGCTGTTGGGTCCAGGACTCGAACTGCATAGTCAGCCATGTGGAATTTAGCAGCCTTAACTTCCATACCACCTGCTGATCCTCTTGTCTTTCATATCTTTCATGAAATAAAAACAAAAATGAACTTAGAAACAAAAAACACAGGTCTTGGGCCAGCCCGTGACATGGTGATTGAGGTGGCTGATCCCACATGGCTGACTGTGTGATTTAAGTCCTTCACCAGACAGCTTGAGGGACATGCTGTCTGGTGTGTATGTGTGCGTGCCCAAGATCCTGAGAGAAAGATGGAGGAGAGGGGATCACAGTGTGGCCACTGCCCAACTCCAACTCCCTGGGGGAATTGCTTTCTCATTTTCTCTTTCTCTCTCTCTGTCTCTAGTGAATGTAGGCATCCTATGGCAAACTAAAAGAAACAAAAAGAACAATAACAACAAAAAAATAGAGGTTTCCTGATTCCCAACCCCAAGCTATATTGTAGGTTCAAGTGAAAACAAGTGTTAGAGAAAGGAGTCAATGTATAGTACCTCATGGACCACAGGACCAAGCAGAAAGTCCAGGTGTTGGCACAGTTCTCCAAGGTTGGCTAAGCTGCTGGCCCTGTGAGCACTATCTGGGTCTCTCACTCCTCTCAGGAAAGTGTGGATCAAAGGTTCTCGATACTTTGCAAGCATATCTCCTAATTTAAAAAAAAAAAAAAAAGATGCAAAGGCATTTTTTATAATGTTAGTAGCAGTTATCTTCAGAGAGTCAGATTACAGGAAACTTCTTAAATTCACATATACATACAAGAAAATGAGTATGTTATAAATATATAGCTTAATAAACTTTGGCAAAGCCAACACAACTATCATTAGCCCATTGTCACACAAATAGCAAGACCCCAATTACTATGCTAGACCCCAGTCATTCCCATGCTAGACCCCAATCATTACCCCATTACTATTCCTACATTATTATACTACCGTCTTGAATAAGCAAATTGAATGAAGGACAGTCAAGGAATTTTGGGTCCATGTCAGAGAGAACTATGATTCACTCACTCATTTGACAAACAGTTATTGACAGGTTTAGTAAGTATATGGTAGTATATCCCAGATGTTTGGGATATGCCAGAAGGTCAAAGACAAGGGTCCCTCCCTTGTGAAGTTTATAGTCGGTGTAAATGATAAATTATGTTAGAAGGTCATAAATGCAGGACCAGCAGATGGTGTAGAGATTACATTACTGGACTACCACATGGCCCACCACAGTCTGAGTCCTGGACCTGGCGGCTTGCAACACATGTTGGGTATGTGTGTGTGCATGTCTAAGATCCCGGGAGGAACGTGGAGGAGAGGGGATTGCGGCATGGCTATTCCCCCTGGGGTGGGGGGGTGACTTCTCACTTTCCCTGTTACTGTCTGTCTCTCTCCAGCAAGCACACATGCCTGAGGCAAAAATCTCTGAAAAAAGAAAAAGAAGGTCATAAATGCTAAGGGAGAAGTAAAGTAAGAGAAGTAAAGAATAATAGGGATAATGGCAGATTTTAATTTTTAAAAAGGTGATCAAGTGAGATGGTGGCATTCAAGCAAAGACCGGAAGGTAAAGGCATCAGTCATGTGGGTATCTGCACAAGAGCATACAAGGAACCAAGGGAACAGTTAGTATAAAGACCCCATGGAGGACCATGTCTGGCATGTCTGAGGAGCACTGAGGACTGAGGCTAGAGAGATAACAGCCCAGGGGGAGTGGTGGTGGAGATCCTGACAGGCCCTGTAGGTGACTGAAAGGATTCAGGATTTTTCTCTGAGGGCAGTTTAAAAAACACACTGGGAGCATGTACGCGGGTGCTCAAAATCCCCAGAGAATGTAGAAAAAGGGACTGTGGCATAGCCATCTATCCTGGGGGGCGGGATGCCTTCTCACTTCCCTCCCACCTCTGTCTTTCTGGCAAGTGCACGTGCCCTATTACAAATTTTTACTTTTTAAAAGATTTAATTTTATTTATCATCATTATTATTATTTTTAATTTTCTACAAGACATGTGTGCTTACCAGAGGGAGGCAGAAAGGGAGAGCGAGCGAGAGAAAGCCACCAGGTCTGAGACTGGAACCACGGTCAGCTACACGAGAATCTAGCACCTTAACCACCACACCAACTGTTGGCCCCTATAATAAAATTTTAAAAGAGAGAGAGAGAAGCTTCTGGAGAATTTAGAGCAAAGGAGGGCAAAAAGAACGCTCTGGCTGCAGTGTTGAGAACATACTGCCGAGGCACTGTGTGTATCTCAGATGGAACAGGGGTACAAGTTGGAAACCTACTGCAGTAAGCTGAGGGAAGAGAGGATGGCAACTTGAATAGTTAAGGTGGTAAAGGAAAGATTTTGCATATATTTTGAAGATAGAGGCAGCATGATTTTCTGATGACCCTCTAGCATTTTTGTTTCTGTGACTGTGAAAATAAGTTTATTATCAATTGAGTTGGGAAAGTCTCTAGGTGAAGCAGGTTTGGGATAGGAGGAAGGATCAGGGTTCAGTTTTAGACACATTGAGTAGGTAGTTGAAGATGTATGAGTAAAGTATTCAGAAGACAGGTCTGAGCTAGACATACACACACACACACACACACACACATGTACATTTTAGAATCAATGGAATGTAGATTATATTTGAAACCTTGAGACTATAAGATACGATAACCAAGGGAGTAAGTATAGGCAAAGAAGAGAAGACTAAGGGTGGAGCCTGGCCCTTTAACATTAAGAGCTCTGGGGGCCAGTATTTGGCATGGTGGTTAAGGCACTGGATTCCCACATGGCTGACTGCAGTTCAAGTCCAGACCTGGAAGCTTGAAAATGACACAAGCATATGTGTTTGTGCCCAAAATCTCAAGAGCAGAATAGAGGAGAAAGGATTCAGGCACGGCCATCTCCCCAGGGAAATGATTTCTCACTTTGTCTCTGTCTCTCTCTCTCTTTGGCAAGCCCACGTGCCCTATGGCAAAAAAAATCTTTTTAAGAAAGATTTTTGCCATAGGGTACATGTACTCATTGGAAGGACAGAGACAGGAAGCATATCACCCCCAGGAGGATGGTTATGCTGCAATCCCCTCTCCTCTCAGAATTTTAGGCATGCACACACTCATGCCCAGCGAGAGTTTTAAGTCACGAGATACAGGACTCAAACCACAGTCGACTAGGTGGGAGTCCAAAGATGTAACCATTACACTATCTTCTGGTCCTGCTATGGTCAAAAATCTTAAAAAAAGGCAAAACAAACAAACAAACAAAAATTAAGAGGTCTGGGAGGGAAGGAACTAGCAAAGGCTGAAAAGGAATGACCAGGTAGATAGAAGGGAAATGAGTGTGATATCCTAGAAATTAAAGGAAGAAAGTGAATCAGAGAGGAAGGAACAGCTAACTGTATCAAATGCTGCTAACAGATTGGGTAGGAAGGCCTCTAAAAACTGACCATTAGATTGAACAACAATGAAATCACTGTTAACCTTGATAAGAACTGTTTTGATGGGATGGTTGGGTGAAAGCATTATAGAAGTGGATTTACAGGGGCTGGTAGACGGCATGGTCGTTAAGGTGCTGGACTCCTGCATGGCTCCTGCATGGCCGACCACCATTTGAGTCCCAGACCTGGTGGCTTGCTTTCTCACTGTCTCTCTCTCTCTCTCTCTCGCTATGTTCCTCTCTGGTCAAATTAAAATAAATAAATAAAGTTAAATAAAATAATTTTTAAAATATAAAAAAATGCAATAATTCTTAAAAAAGTAAAAGTGGATTTACAAAAAAATGGAAGAAAAAGGATTAGAGACAGAAAGCTACTTGAGATTATCTGCAAACTAGATCCAAGAAGTGGGGTGGTAGCCGGTCAAGGAAATACAGTCAAAATAAGTTTTTGTTTTGTTTATTTATTTTAAAGAGAAAAGAATTAGTAGCATGGTAAGATATTCAGAATCAAATGTCTTTTATATATGTATCCTTATACATGGAAACATCTTCCTCTACAGGTATATCAACAACTAAAACTACTGGGTCACTAGAAAAGTTATGATGTATTTTTCTATGTAAAAATACGCCATGACTTTTCTAATAACCCATATTATGGCTTGTCCTTGGTTCTGAGGATCTACTTCCACAGTCCTAGTTATAGAACACTCTTTTTGTAGCCTTAAGGATATATATTTACAAAAACCTCTAAAAAAAAAAAGGATATATATTTACATGGTGACAAATCAGCTTCTGAAGGTTTTGTTTTAAAGTTACCTTTTTAAAAAATTTTAGCTCAACTTTTTTAAAAAAAATTATTTTATTTAACTTTATTTATTTAAATTTGACCAGAGAGGAACAGAACGAGAGCAAGAGAGAGAGAGAGAGAGAGAAAGTAGCTAGGTCCAGGACTCGAACCATGAGCAGCCATGTGGGAATCCAGTGCCCCTAGCCATCATGCCACAAGCCGGCTCCAAGTTGCCTATATTTTTAAATTGCCAGATGGTGCATGCTCTCACCTAGAGAGACACAGAGACAGAGAGTTTTGAAAGAGAGAAGACACTCTCCAATGGGCATGGTCACACCACAATCCCTTCTCCTCCATTTCTTCATCCAGCCAGGAATTTGGTTACTCATACACATGTACCTGGCATGTTTTTCATGCCACTGTAACCAAGATTTATATCATGGGTGCCATTTAGAATTTGGCTCCGTTAACCTAGGCCATGGGCTGGCCCTCAAGTCATGTATTCTTTTTTTTTTTTTAATTTGTTATAGGGTACATGTGCTTATTAGACAAAGGGAGGAAAAGGGAGAAATCATCCCTCATGGAGGATGGTCACATCACAATCCTTCTTCCTCGATTGTCCTCTTGGGATATGGGACAGTGCATACTTGCTCCCAGTGTTTTTCAAGCCACCAGTTCACAACTTGAACAATGCAGTTAGCCATGTGGGATCCAGTCGCCTTAACCACACCACCAGCTGACCCAAGTTACCTATCATTTTTTTCTTTAAGAGAGAGATTTTTGCTATAGGGCGTGTGTGCTCCCTGGAGAGACAGAGAGACAGAAAGTGAGAAATCACCCCTCACAGGGGATGGCCACACTGCAATCCCTTCTCTTCTGTTCTCCTCTTGGGATGTTGGACATGCATGCACACATGCCTGACCTGAGTTAAAGCCACTGGGTCCAGGACTAGAACTGCAGTTGTCTACGGGGAAGTCCAGCGATGTAACCATTACATCATCTGCTGGTCCCATGAATTACCTAATCTTAATCACCAAAATGATAGCCTGTACAGCAAAACCATCAACTTCTACCAGGCCCAGCTAAAATGCCACTTCAGCTGTGAACGCTTTCTCATCCCCTCAGTCAGCTTTAATTAGCATTTCTTGAAAATCCCACAGTACTTTGTACTTAAGTCGCTTAGGCTTAAATCATATTTGTCACTAATGTCTTATTTCATACATGTTTTAAACCATTATCCATTTTTCCCACAAGACTATACATTTATTGAGGGCAGAACTTCAACTGCTTTGCCTCTGTTTCCACCGGTTCTTAGGAGTCTTTGCACATACTAGGTAATCCACAAATGGTAATGTGGAATTGAATTCATTATTTGACAAAGCATACCTATGTGCTAGGTATCATGCAAATGTTCTATGGATATAAAAACTGATAAAAAATACTTTACCTTTTTTTTTAAAGAATCATTTTACTTAATTTTATTTATCATCACTATTACTATTTTTTAACTTGAACAGAGAGAAAGAGAGACAGAAAGTGAGAAAGCAAGCCACCAGGTCTAGGACTCAAACCATGGTCAGTCATGTGGGAATCCAGAACCTTAGCAACCATGCCACATGCTGGTCCCAAGTTTACCCTTTTTTATTTTTTAAAATTTTATTCATTGTATTAATTAATTAATTAATCGAAGTTGACCAGAGAGAGACAGAGAAGGAAAGTGAGAAAGCAAGCTGCCAGGTCTGAGACTAGAATTGCAGTTAGCCATGTGGAAGTCCAGCCACCTTAATCACCACAACACCTACCCGCCCCCCCTCTCCCGACTTTACCTTTTAAGAAGTCCCAAAGTCTAGGGGATGAGTAAAAATATATAAATACTGGCAATAATAGTACTACATGATAAATGCCATCATAGAGTCAGGCAGAAGTTGCTTAGCATCAATTAGCTAATTTCAATCCCTTAGAAGAAAGAGTAGAAAGAAGTATAATCTAGGGACCAGCAGATTGTGTAATGGTTATGTTGCTGGACTCCCACATAGTTGACTGTGGTTCCAGTCCCAGACCTAGTGGCTTAAAACTCACACTGGGTGTGTGTATCTGTGCCCAAGGAGAATGGAGGAGAAGGGATTGTGGTGTGGCTCTCCCCTCTGTGGGGGATGATTTCTCACTTTCTGTTTCTCTTTTTCTGTCTCTCCAGTGAGAGCATGTGCCCTATAGCAAAATCTCTCTCTCTCTAAAAAAAAAAAAAAAAAGAGAGAGAAAAGAAAGAAAGAGGAAAGAAAGAAAATAAGAACTTCTGTTTTGTTTTCTGTTTTCCTTCTCAAGGTGAAGAACAAAACGTACTTACCACACAGTATAAGAAAAAGATGACGGATTAATTTTCTCTAAAACAGTCCCAGTTTCTAATATATTATATGCAGTCATAAGACTCATCCTCTGCCCTGTTAACATCACCATATACCACCAAAACTTAACCAATGGTGACTTGGCCATAGCCTCCTTTCAAAATAGAAAAAGGGGGATTTTGTGCATACCCTTTAATCAAGTCTTTGCATTTCTGAGTATCTGTACTAGAGAGGTAGTTACATATTAGCATAAGAATATTTTCATGATTTTACTGCGGAATTGTAATAGTGAAAAATGAAAACAAAGAAATATTAATTAATATGGATGTGGTTAAACAACTACAGTATATCTGTATTATGGAATATTATCAGGCATCAAAAGGAACGTGACAGAATTATATACACTGACATGGAAAAGTCTCCTCAAGACACTGTAAGTGGGCCCAGCTGCAGTTCAGATCCTAAGTCTGCCTGTAACACACCAGGCCAACAACAAAAAAGAATTTAGTAGGGATAACACAGGACAATAAAAAAAGACATTATTGGGCTAGCAGGTAGTGGTGGTTAAGGTGCTGAATTCCATGTGACCTACTGCACAGTTTCAGTCTGGATTGGTGGCTTGAAAATTACACTAGGTGCATGTGTGAGCATGCCTAAGATACTGAGAGGAGAATGGAGGAGAAGGGAATGCAGCATGGTCACTCACTCTGGGGTGATTTCTCACCTTCCCTATCTCTTTCTCTCTCTTGCTCTGATTCTGGTGAGCATAAACGTCCTATAGCAAAAGACTTAAAAAAAAAAAGTGTAAAAAGGACATTATTGGGGTTGGCAGGTGGCATGGTGGTTAAGGGCAGTGGACTCCCACATGGCCAACCGTGGTTCGAGTCCTAGACCTGGTGGCTTGCTTTGTCTCTCTCTTTTTGTTCCTCTGGTCAAGTTAAGAATAAATAAATGAAATAAAGTTAAATAAAATAATTTTTAAATAATAATTAACGCGAACCACAGTCGACTACATGGGAGTCCAGCGACATAGCCATTACGCTAACTGCTGGCCCCTAAATAATTATTTTTAAACAATTATTTATTTATTTATCCATTCATTTACTTTAATTTGACCAGAAAGAGACAGAGAGAGAGAGACAGAGAAGGAAACTGAGAAAGTAAGCTACCAGGTTCAGGACTTGAACTGTGGTTGGCCATCTGGGAGTGTCCAACACCTTAACCACCCTGCCACCTACCTGCTGGTCCCAAATAAAATAATTTAAAAAAAAAAAGAATTATTTATTTATTTATTTCCATTTATTATTGTTATTTTTTTCTTTATTTGATGAGAGAGAGACAGAGAGAGAGGGAGAGAGAAAGGGAAAGCGAGTAAGCAAGCCACCAGGTCCAGGACTTGAACCATGTTTGGCCAAGTGGGAATCCAGCGCCCTTATCCACCACACCACCTGCTGGCCCCTAAAATAATTTTTAAATAAAAGACATTAAGTAAAAAATAGTAATAGAACTAATGGAAACATTCTATTAATATATATAAAAATGAATGCATCTAACTTCTTTCACTATTAATAACCAAACTTAAAGATTTAAACTTTACACTAAATATAAGGGGAATTCAAAAATGGAATTAAGCGAGGCTGGCAGGTGGTGTGGTTAAAGAGCTGGACTCCCACAAGGCTGACTACATTTCAAGTCTCAGACCTGGTGACTTGCTTTCTCAATTTCCCTCTCTCTGTCCAAATTAAAATAATAGTGATGATGAATAAAATTAAATAAAAATAATTATTAAAAATTAAAAAAACCAACAACATGTAATTAAGGGCCAGCTCTGTGGAATAGCAGTAATATGCTATTCAAGAGAAACTGGATCCTACATGATAAAGATGGAAAGGATATACACTAAGATCGGGTGATAAATTAATCTGTCTAAAAAGCAAATAGTGCCAGGATCAAAATTCAGTTGTATGAACTTAACTCCTATGATATTACTTCATTTATAATATTTCCCAACTATGAGGGAAATATACTTTACAGCTTTAAAAAAAAAATTCTCAGAGGGTACATGTGCTTACTAAAGACAGACAGAGAGATAGGAAAAGGGAGAAAATATCCCTCCATGGATCATGGTCATACCAAAGTCTCTTTTCCATTTCTCCATATTGTCAGGATTTGGGGCATGCATACACGTGACTTGTGTGTTTTTCTTTCTTTTTTTAAAAAATAATTATTTATTTTTTAATTTATTCATTCATATATTTTAATTTGATCAGAGAGAGACAGACAAACAGAGAGAGAGAAAGAGAGAGAGAGAGAAAGCGAGAAAGCAAGCCACTAGGTCCGAGACTCAAACTGTGGTTGGCCATGTGGGAGTGTCCAGTGCCTTAACCACTATGCCACCTGCTGGTCCCCAGTGACTTGTGTGTTTTTCAAGCTGCTGGGGTTGGGATTCAAACTGCAGGCAGCTATGTGGGATCTGGCTCCCTTAAACACCGGACTATGGGGCCAGTCCTACTTTTCTACATTTTTTTTTCAGTCTTTTATATGATTTTATTTTTTCTCTTCAACCATGATAATATAATATCCAAATTTTGTCTTAACTAGTGGGTCTGTAAACACAGGCTTATCCATCCCACTGACGGGCAAGGCAAACGCTGCTTCTTGAAATGGTCCCACCATGGACCCTCTGGCCATCCAACCCAAGTCACCCTCTTGCCTGGGTTTATCTTCACTATATTGTGTGGCCACTTCATTGAATCTCACTCCAGACTACTTTTTCACGGCTTCCATAATTTTGCCGTGTTTTTCACATAGAATATGTTTGACCTTTATTTCATTTTTACCACCTTTGGGACCCTGCGCCTTCTTGTTAGCATTATCACTGTTCCCCCTTACCCTTTTTTCCAGAACCACTTTTTCCTTTGGCTGGCATCTTCAAGACTTGCTGATGAACATTCAACCGCTCTAGTATCGTACAAGCCCCCTCAGGTTTGTCCTAAACAATACCTCCCTACTTTTCTACTTTTATGGCAGTCCTTTCCCTTTGCAGAGTTAAGAAATGGCTTCATCATTCTACAGTGTAAGATGTGAATCCAGTGAGATCCATGTTCTAATTTTGGCCCTGTACCAACTCGCAGTACAACCTTGGGCAATTCGCTTTACCTCTGTGGACCATGTGGAGATGAGCCAGATTAGACAAGATGTTTCTTGCCCATTCTAGTTGTAAATCTATGAGTTGATAAGTTACCCCTGGGTTAGTCATAGGGGAATATAATTTAGGAGACTGGAGAAGGAAGTAAAGGCATACATTCATGAGCCCTGGAGTGGGAGGCTGCTGTGATTAAAGGAAGCAGACTCCTTGTTGGGAAGGAAGGCTCAGAAGAGTGGGAAGGAAGGCTCAGAAGAGTGAAAGAAGTCTGGAAATCCAAAAAGGGGAAATTGCAGGTTGAAAAGGGAAAGGACACATGACAAATAAGGTAATGATTACTAATGTAGAGACTTAAAGATAAATGGTAAAGTAAAGGAATATTAAATGAACTTATCGGGACCAGCAGTTAGCATAATGGCTATGTCGCTGGACTCCCATGTAGTCGACCGCAGTTCGAGTCCCGGACCCGATGGCTTAAACTCAACCGGGCGCGTGCACGTGCGTGCCCAAGATCCTGACAGTAGAATGGAGGAGAAGGGATTGTGGCGTGGTCATCCCCACTGGGGGGGTGATTTCTCACTTTCTGTCTCTCTGTCTCTCTCTGTCTGTCTGGCGAGTGCATGCGCCCTATAGCAAAAACCTCTCCAAAAAAATTGAACTTATCAGATATTTGGGCTGGCTCCTTGGCATAGCAGCAATGTGGTACTCAAGAGAAGTCAGATCCCACATGGCAGCTGTAGTTTGAATCTATGACCCAGTCAGCCTGAAACATGTCAGGGACAGGCACGACTATCTAAGTTCTGATGGGCCACAGAGATGGAAGAATCACAGCAAGACCAGAGCCCATGAAGGGTGCTCATTTCTCTCTCTCTCTCATTCTCAGAAGCATGTAGATGCACTCTATCATGAATAAAGAAAAATATATACATAAATAAATATGCAGTTCCAGGTTCACATCCAGAGACTATCCTGAGTATGCCAAACAAATATGTGCCTGTGATCTAGGGCTGGCTGAAGCTGGGGGTATCATGGTGTCAAAACCCTGTTGGGGGTGCTATCTCCCTCACTCATGGAAGAAAGAAATTTTCTAAAAGCTCATAAAAATGTATATTATGAAAAAAAATTCTGAAGTCCCCTTATAATATTCAAACCATGATGTATCATTAAAATAAGTACACAGGGCTAGCCTGTGGCCTAGAGGTTAAGGAGGCTGGATCCTACAAGGCTGACCATGCAGTTTGAAGCCCAAACTTGGCGGCTTGTGAAACATGGTAGTGTGTGTGTGTGTGTGTGTGTGTACCCAAAATCCTGAAAGGAGGGCGAAATGGAGAAGATATTGTGCTATGACTGTGTCCTGTGATGGAGTGCTTTCTCATTTTCTTTCTCTCTAGCAAGTATACGTGCTCTCTGGCATATTTAAATAAATAAATATTATATTCAATATAGAAATGTTTCTTTGTTTTGAAATAATTATATTTATTATCATTATTTAAAATTTGCTATAGAACATGAGAAAGTGAGAAAGCCACAGTCAGCCATGTGGGAGTCCGGTGCCCTAACCTCCGCACCACCTGCTGGTCCCTATAAATATTTCTTCTACTGACGCACCACCATGTCAGTCACTGGCACACCATTGCATTAGCAAACCCATAATCTAATGTTCCATTTATGTACATTCCTGCCCTACCTGAACTTCATAACTCCTTTCGAAATGAGCATTCATTTAACTGCATGCTCTACCAACCCACTGAGAACTAAGGAGCCAGAGTGAGCGCCAACATCTCAAACCCTTGCATTGCACCTGGCCAGCTGGCTCTGGGGTCACTTGGTACCTTGTTTCCAAGGTATTGGACTGGAAGAGCTAGAACATTCATCACATTCATTCTGCATTTCTCAAAGGGCTCCACCATAATGTTCCCTGGAGACTGCATCTCCTTTAGATCTCATATACGTAGCCTATATACGTCAAATCTTGCTCAAACCCAATATCCTTCCAGAATTTACAGCATGGTTCCCATTTCCTAAGCTTCTGCTAGCCTCTGACTAATCTCTTCTCATTATTCCTACCATGCCATGTGACTGCGGTCTCAAGACTACTATATCCCGGGACCAGCAGTTAGCGTAATGGCTATGTAGATAAACTCCCATGTAGACAACTGCGGTTCAAGTCCTGGACCCGGTGGCTTAAACTCATGCCGGGCGCATGTGTGTGCGTGCCCAAGATCTCAAGAGGAGAACGGAGGAGAAGGGATTGTGGCGTGGCCATCTCCCCTGGGGGGCGATTTCTTGCTTTCTGTCTCTCTGTCTTTCTGGTGAGCGGACGTGCCCTATAGCAAAAACCTCTCAAAAAAAAAAAAAAAGACAGTCTACTTGGGTTGGCAGGTGGTTAAAGGCAATGGACTCCCACGTAACTGAACATGATTCAAGTCCTGGACCTGGTGGCTTGCTTTCTCACTTTCTCTCTCTTTGATCAAACTGGAAAGTAATAATAATAATAATAAATAAAATTAAAATAAAATAATTTAAAAAGAAAAAGAAAGTCTGCTGGAAGACTCCAAGAGAACTATTAGCCTTTGGCTATCATAAGGCATATGAGTTACAGTTACCTGAGAATTGCTACAACCAACTTGAAACTATGAGGGACTTAAAGATAAGGCCCATAAGCTGAGGTTGGCAGAGCAGAAAGATGAAAAGAATATGAGTTTTCAATGATGTCATTGAGCCAAAGAATTACCTGTCTTGGACTTTTCGTTATTTGTGATAATTTATACCTTATCAAAGTCAGTTGTGTTGGGAATTTTTTACACTTGCAATCCAAAGCATACTGACACAATATAAAAACTGGAATTTTTGTTTTTAGGTTTTTGCCATAAGACATGTGCGCTCACGCAAGAGAGGTAAAGAGAGACAGTGAGGGAAGTGAGAAATCACCCTTCAGGGGGGCTGACCACACCACAATCCCTTCTCCATTCTCTTCTCAGGATTTTGGGCACATACATTCACATGCCCAGCATGATTTTTTAATTTTATTTTATTATTTATTTATTTATTCTGAGAGATTTTTGCTATGGGCCATGTGTGCTCACTGTTAAGACAGAGAGAGACAGAGAAACAGAAAGTGAGAAATCACCCCCCAGGGGAGATGGTCACACCACAATACCTTCTCCTCCATTCTCCTCTCAGAATTTTGGGCACATACATGCCCAGCGTGAATTTTAAGCTACCAGGTCCGGGACTCGAACCGCAGCTGACTATGTGGCAGTCTAGAAACATAACCATTATGTCATCTGATGATACCCTGGCATGACTTTTAAGCTGCCAGATCTGGGACTCAAATAGTGATTAGTCATGTGGGAATCCAGTGTCTTAACCACCATACCACCTGTTGGCCCCTACTCTTTAAAGTTGTAGAGTACTTCTATGTTAGTTCTGTGTTTATTAACAGAAAACGTCAGAAAAATTATATTTGTCAAAACAAAAGAACTTAAAATAGTATATATTAAGGACTCAAAAGTCAATTTTTTAACCAATGTGTAAGAAAACATTAAACCCAACAATTTTCTTTCTTCTAATCACAATTTTACTATAGACAACAGCCTAGTATACAGCACGATACCTATAACATTAGCATATATACATTACAACTTTCCCAAAGAGCTAAGTCATCTTTTGTAACTGCCAACCTATTAAAAAAAAAAAAAAAAAAAAAGAAAGAGCAACTATTTACAAGAGTAGCTTACGTAAAGGGCTTATATGCCAGTATTTTCGCAACTACTGGCTAACCATTTGATTACGAATTAAAATCTGGGGCTCTGAGACACCCACTACTATTCCTTAGTTTCTGATTAAGCAACAAAACCACAATTATTCAATCTAGGAGGATCTGGAGGTGGAAGTACTTTTTTTCTCCCCAATTGCCAGAAGGCATATGCACTCACCAGAAAGAGAGACAGAGACATAGAGAGAGAGAGAGGGAGAAAGTATCCCCCCCAATGGGGCATGGTCATGCAGTAATCCTTTCTTCATTTTTGAATCTGTAGGATTTTAGGGACATATGTTGCAAGCATGTACATGCACACACACACACACACACACACAATGCCTGGCATGTTTTTCAAGCTGCTGGGGCTGGGATTTGAATCGCAGTTGGCCATCTGGGATCTGGTTCCCTTAACCAGTAGGCTATGAGACCAGTCCCTCATTTTTGTTTTTTCTATTTTTCTTTACCCAGAAGAGATGTACCTATTGCTTCAGTTTAAACTTATGAACTAAAGTTTCTAACATACCAATTTACCTTTTGTCTGAAAGATGATGCACACCTGGCCCTTGGCACGGGCAAACATTCATTACTATACAGCTGTGCAACTAAGTTTAAGCTGTCTCCTTGAAAATGGACTCATTAAATGGCTTTTTGTTCTCTTTTAAATTTGTTACAGAATGTGTGTTCTGGGTGGGTAGGGAGAAAGACAAAGGGGATGGCTGTGCAGGCACCTCTTCTCCTCCGTTCTCCTCGAGGATTTTAGGTGTGTGCACAGAAATACAGGCCTGGTATGTTTGATAAGTTGTTGGGTCCAGGACTGGAACCACACAATTGGCCAGGTAGGATCCAGCTGCCTTAACCACCACACCACAGGCTGGCCCTTAAATGACTTTTAAAAAATGGTATCAATTTCAAAATTCTCCAACCCCTATTTTCAGAAGGGACTCACCACATACTATAATATCTAGACTGACAGTCATAAAGCTAAAGGTGGAGAAACTATCACCTTTTCCTCAGACATTTCTAAACAGTTCCAGGAAAAAGACCACAGTAAACCTAAACCTACTTTTAGAAACTTACTCAAGTAGATTCTAGTCAGTGGGGTTTATCCCAGTTGAGTGCTAATAGCTCTTATTTTGTGCAATGATAATGACAACACCTGGCTATTTGCATCTCCATATTCTTCTCAGGAAGTCAGCAATAATCAGCCTCATTGAGAAGCCAACAGCTGTGTGTTTGAGAAGTCAGTGAAGGATCTAGATTTGTTTGAACAAATTCAAGTTGCTTTGGAAGGTGAAAAATCAAGTGCATAGCAAAAAGATGGAGCTGAAAACATTTTAACCTGCCTATTACTTGCCTTGCCTGTATCAATTATGGCACTGTAAAGAGATTATTCCCCCACTCCTACCCCCAGTTTGCTAAAGTAAATGTGCTTTTGCAGAGAGAGACAGAGGGAACTAGACAGATAGGAAAAGTGAGAAATCACACCCCAGGGAGGATGGCCACAACGCAATCCCTTCTGCTTCATTCTTCTCTCAGGATCTGGGCACACACACACGCACACACGTACACATGCACACGTCTCAAGTGTTTCACAAGTTACAGGTTCCAGGACTAGAACCATGCAGTCAGACATGTGGGATCTGGCTGCCTTAACCTCTGTGCCACCTGTTGACCCAAAAAACTTTTTTTTTAACTAGTTTTTTAAGAATGTTTATTGGGATCAGCAGCTGGCGTAATGGCTATGTTGCTGGACTCCCATGTAGTTGACCATGGTTTGAATCCTAGACCTGGTGGCTTAAAATCATGCTGGGTCCGTGCGGGTGTGTCCCCAACAGCCCGAGAGGAGAATGGAAGGGAAGGGATTACAATGTGGTCATACTCACTGGGGGATGATTTCTCACTTTCTGTCTTTCTGGTGAGCGCACACACCTTATAACAAAAACCTCTCCAAAAACCCAAAAAGAATATTTATTTATTTCTTCCCTGAGCAAGAGAGAAGACAGAAAGCATCTTCAACACAGTCTTGATGCTGCGATCCACCTCTAGCCTCAGCCAGCCCCGTCTCATAGGCACAGGCAGACTCCAGCAGGTCTCCAGACAGGAACCCAGAAGCCTCTCATGTGGGTCAGCTTCACAGAGCATTGTGGTTTTTTTTTGTTTGTTTGTTTTTGTTTTTTAACTAACGTGCACCCTCTAGCCTGTGAAAAGATTCATTTTCCAAATTAGGATTTGGAAATGGTACTTTGAGGTCTAGATTGATAGATGAATTGATACATATCACAGCCCATCTTCTACCAAACAAGATCTGATGTAACTTGCAATAAGAGACATACGGGGAAGGGCGCTGTAAAATCTGAATTAACACAGTAACATTTTTTTTGGGGGGGAGAGGTTTTTGCTATAGGGCACGTGCGCTCACTGGACAGACAGAGAGAGACAGAGAGAAAGAAAGCGAGAAACTACCCCCTGGGGGGATGGTCACGCCGCAATCCCTTCTCCGTCTTCCTCTCGGGATCTTGGGCACACACGCACATGTGCCCGGCGTGAGTTTTAAGCCACCGGGTCCGGGACGCAAACCGCGGTCGTCCAGCGACATAGTCATTACACTAACTGCTGGTCACAACACAGTAACATTTTGAAGTCAAAAGAGATCTGCTGATCAAGACCTGTAGATCTCAAGGGCTAGTTCACTGAAACAGGTTATAAAAGTAAAACAGAAGGGAACCAGCAGTTAGCGTAATGGCTATGTCGCTGGACTCCCACGTAGTCGACCGCGGTTCATGTCCCGGACCCGGTGGCTTAAAACTCACGCCGGGCGCGTGTGTGTGCGTGCCCAAGATCCCGAGAGGAGAATGGAGGAGAAGGGATTGCGGCGTGACCATCCCCCCTGGGGGGTGATTTCTCGCTTTCTCTCTCTCTGTCTCTCTCTGTCTGTCCAGTGAGCGCACGTGCCCTATAGCAAAAACCTCTAAAAAAAAAAAAAAGTAAAACAGAAAAACTGAGAGGGAAAGAAAAATCCACTCTTACCCAATTCTTACGCCATCCTTTAAAAACTCTACTATTTATACTCTTCCTTCTCTTATCCCTCTCTTTTCATTTTCTCTGTTTTCAAGACAAAGACCAGAACATAGATAAAACCATTCCTAACTATTCTTTTTTTTTTTTTTAGAGGTTTTTGCTATAGGGCGCGTGCGTTCGCCAGACAGACAGAGAGAGACAGAGAGAGAGAAAGCGAGAAATCACCCCCCAGGGGGGATGGCCACGCCACAATCCCTTCTCCTCCATTCTCCTCTCGGGATCTTGGGCACACACGCACATGCGCCCGGCGTGAGTTAAGCCACCAGGTCCAGGACATGAATCGCGGTCGACTACGTGGGAGTCCAGCGACATAGCCATTATGCTAACTGCTGGTCCCCATTCCTAACTATTCTGTCCACCATTAGGAAATAACTATAGGATATCATATTCTGCTGGTTAAGGGGCTGCTGAGTAAAATCAGTGATAGTCTCCAAAGAGCAAACGATCGCTTACAGCCAGCACTCCTCTATAATCAGAAGTTTACGTTCTGAGTAATGTTTTAGTCCAGTGTTTCTCAAGTACAAATATGGGCACAGGAATTATGCAGTGCAACTTGATTATAATGTGGAAACAAGAGATCCAAAATTATCACTAAAAAGAAATGTAAAAATTTTAAAATTATTTTAAGAGAATTCAAAGACTCCTGAAAACATGAGAAAGTCTTTTCCTATACAGTCACTGAGGAATTAAGTCATGAATAGCACAGTCTTTGTCGGATGTGGCCTCATCACCTTGCTGGCATCCACTTCATGCTCATCACATGCATTAAAGTAATTTACTATATTCAATCAATTGAAATAATTTGTCCTTTGGCTTTTGCTACCAAAAGCACTGTGCTATTTGGGCCAATATCCTATGTCTAGTTATGGTTATATTGAACAACATTTGACAAACATTAACCTAGGAATGGTTAAGATCTCCTGCCAGAATATAAAAACCTTTGTGTTTCAGCCTCGTCGTTATGTCCAATCCAAATCTCTTCTGCTTTTTATTTCATTTCCTCTTATGGATCAGACTCAAGTACTGATAGAGAACTGAAGTCTTTTTCTGTGGTATCTTTGAATCTTAGTCTTATCTTTCCAGGCTCCAGGAACTCCATTACAGTGTTTAATTCCCTCCTGTAATCTAACTACTTCAAGTATGCTCTTCCCTTCTCCAGGACTGTACTTTTAGTTTGATATTAGATAACTGTTGCAGGAAAAAAGGGTAAAAATATAAAATGGTCAAGGGTTTGTATTTGACTTCACTAAATCAGTTTCGGAGAAAGGGACCCAGGTGAACTACTTTTCCTCCCAGCTGGATTCCTATTTATTTGGGAACTAAGGTGTAAAGAACCCTAGGGATAATATCCTTTCACAAACATATCCTTGGTCCAGTCAATAAGGAAATAGGAGATAACATGGATCTGAACCTGTTCGTGTCCTTTTTTTTCTGTCCTTGCCAACATCTACTTAATTTCCCCGCACTCCAGGGCCTAGAATTCATCTTCACTATGGAAAGAAATACAGTAGAATTATTGGTGTCTTATAACATTTCATGAATCTAACTTTTTGGCATGTGTGGGTCAGAGTCAACAAAGATTACAATTTCTGTCAAGGTCAGAAGGAAATTAGATTGACATGGTAGATCCTGACAGGCAGGATTTCCTCTCCAAAAGCCATTTAGAAAATTAAATAATTTAAATGCAATTAATATTTGATGAAATTCATCATTAAAAAATTTATAGGTAAATTTTGACCTATTAATAACAATTACTTTTCAGCCTTGAATTTCTCCTGCAGTTCTGGGGAAATTCTCACTTTCCCGACTTCAGTTTCTCTTCTTCTCCACATAGCTCTTTATTAGCAGGAAGGAGAGTTGAATTATTAGGTTGTCGGAAAAGTCATGAGCATTTTTACATAAAGAACATAGAAAAAATATGTCATGACTTTTCCAAAAACCCAATAATATAAAATATGCAGCAATAATAGAGCCCAGAAATAAATGCTATGGAATAAAACAAAGCTGTGTGCATTTGTAATCCTCTTTATCTGCAACGCACTGTGGATGGCTATTATCTTGTTTGAGAAAGACAATTTGAGGTAGATTTTTTAAAATACTGTTAACCCTTTTTCACAAATAAGTAAAATTAAGAGAGAATGATTTCAGCTAACATAGCCACTGAAAAGCAGGCAAGTTTTCATAACCAGACTCCTGTCTTCCAGGCAGAGGTTTCTTTCCACTGCCATCAGGATAGTTACTTGGCTTTCCATTCAGAGCAGTAGAAACTTCCGTCCTAAAACAAAGGACATAAATGTGGTCAACTGATTGCCCCACATCTCTGACATTTCATGGTCCTTGCAATTTTCATTTTTCTTTGTTTAACTTTGTAAGGCATGGGTAGAAGGAAAGGCAGTGATTTAGGTCTTGACAAGGTGCATAAACAACAGGGCACAAAGGGAATAAGTGCCTCTAGTTCCTGGGTAAACACTAGCATGTTACTGAACGGTCTTGGTTAAGGGCTGGAATCCTATTCATTCTTACTTGAAAAGAACAAAAAATATTCCACTCTTCTTTCTCATCTTCAAAAGTAAAAGAACTGAGCACTTCCAATTTCCTAACCTAGGGGATGACTGATAAATGGCCTCCTGCAAGCTGTTAAACCCCTCTACTAATGCACATATTGGGACATTGCAGAGTGCTGGAGCCAAAGCCACCTTCTGGTCTTGATGAGGCTTGCCAGGTAGGCAGGTCACAAGAGTCACTGGGCAGGAATTTTTTTTTGTATATATTTTCCCCTGCTGGTGTCTACATGTCTACCTATTTTCACCCTAGGGCTAATTGTTGATCTGTGGCTTTGGGTTTTTCATTCATACTGTTACCCTTTCTAAGGTAATGTAACCCAGAGGTGACCCTAAACTAGGGATAGATTAGCAAAGATTTCAGGGGCTCTTAAGCTCCCCCCTTTCCTGGTTTTAGTTTCACTGTACCTTATCTCATAGTGTCCACATAAATAGAAATGATTTGGATGCAAACTATATGTAGACAGACTTTGATAGGTTTAGATGCGACTATGGGAAGATCCCTTTGGGACAAGTTATTATTATTATTTTTTTTGAAGAGGTTTTTGCTATAGGGCATGTGCGCTCGCCAGAAAGAGGAAGACAGAGAGAAATAGAGAAATCACCCCCCAGAGGGGAAGGCCATGCCACAATTCGTCCTCTATTCTCCTCTTGGGATCTTGGGCACACACACACACATGCGCCCAGTGTGAGTTTAAGCCACCGGGTCCGGGACTGGAACTGCGGTCGACTACATGGGAGTCCAGTGACATAGCCATTATGCCAACTGATGGTCCCGGGACAAGTTATTAAACAAAAGCAAACTTCTTAGTGAAACTATTATTGGTACAAGTAACCTACCTAAGAAAGTTTCAAAAAGACATGAAGACCTTCTTGCCTTCAATATTTATCCTATTAGCAAACTGTATTGTCTCAGATTATAACTAATCACTTGAACTTCACTCTTTTGGATTAAATAGCCTCTTCATTAAAAATATAAAATAAGGGGTCAGAAGATGGTGTAATGGTTACATCACTGGACTCCCACCTCCCACGCAGTAAACCGCGGTTTGAGTCCTGGACTCGGTGACTTAAAACTCAACACTGGCCGCATGTGTGTATGTGCCCACAATCCTGAGAGGAGAATGGAGAAGGGACTGCAGCATGGCTATCCCCCAGGTGGGGATTTCTCACTTCTGTCTGTCTCTTTATCAAGTGTCCTATAGCAAAAATCTCTCTCTTATTTATATATATAAAACAGGGCCTGCTGGTGGCATAGTGGTTAGGGTGGCAAGATCTCACATGCCTGTGCTGTTCAAGTCCTGAACTGCAGCTTGAAAAACACACTGGGTGTGTCAGTGTATGTGCCCAAAATCCTGAAAGGAGAAAGAGATGGAAGAGAAAGGATTGTGGTATGACAATGTCCAACCTAGGGATGCTTTCTCACTTGTCTCTCTCTGCCAAGCATACACACCCTATAGCTAAATTTAAAAAAGAAAAAATGGCCAGCCCTATAATGAAGTGGTTAAGGACTCTACAGAGGGAGTCGATTCCACATGGCTGACTTTGGTTCAAATTTCTGCCCTAGCAGCTTGAAGAATATGCTGGGCATGTGTATGCATGCCTAGGATCTGATAGGAGAGAGAAATGGAGGAGAAAAAAGGATTATGGCATAACCAGGCCCCACTAGAGAATGCTTTCTCTCCTCTCTTGTGTGTGTGCATGGATCCTGACACTAGCATACAAAAAATACAAAATAATCCCAGAAGGTACAACACAATAGGAGGCTATCATCGGACCCCCAGGATTGATATACCTGCTACCTGCTTCTCACAAACTGGGAAAGAATGAGAGCGATCTGAAGGTAGGACAATTTCTGAAATTGTATTACTTTCAAATGATCTAACCTGGGTAAGAATCTGTAGAGGGAAATTTTAAATGGGAGGGGAGAAGGGAAAAGGGTAAACAAAGGGCACTGAAAGGAAAGGTAGTGGCCCTACTTCAGACTTCAACTTGCAAAAGGATGTTTTCTTTCCGTCTCTTCAGATAGCAGAGTGATGTGCAAATAAGAACCATAGATAAATATCTTTTAGGCTGAGTACAACAATGTACAGGAAATGCTTTGTACCAAAAGATTTTTGGCAACTCAAAGAAGTGAAGTAACAGAACCATAGTTTGAAACAGGAGATGCCAAACTTATATAGTTACGTATTAACTAGGTTACTCATTCCATCTCAACAGCTCACTGAACTCCAAGACTGGCTTAATCGGTGTATAAGCTTTCAGTTTACACAAAGTCATCTTACAAAGAAAATCTGTAATAATGGATTCTACCCAAGTGTGTTACCGACAAAATAGATTAGTTAGCCTGAAAAGTATGCTCCGGGGAACAACAGACCCCAGGAATTTATTATTATTATTTGAGAGATTTTTGCTATAGGGTATGTGCACTCGCTGGAGAGACAGAGAGATACAGAGAGACAAAGCGAAAAATCACCCTCCAGGAGAGAAGGCCACATTGCACTCCCTTCTCTTCCATTCTCTTCTTGGGATTATGGGCATGCACACACATGTGCCTGGTCAAAGTTTTAAGCTGCAGGGTATGGAACTTGAACGGTGGTCGACTACTTGGGAGTCCAGTGATAAAATCGTTCCGCTATCTGCTGGTCCCCCCAGGAGGTTTTTTAAAAGTTTATTTTATTTTTTTTCATGAGAGAGAAAGTACACACATGTGAGAGGCAGAGGGACACACACAGAGACATACATACACCCTTGACAGGGTCTCATCATGCCATGATCTTGACAAACCTGTGTCAGATATATGGGTTCCAGCATTGCAGATGGGTACTAATGCCTGTACCACTGAGGCTAGATCAAGACTCCAGGAACTTTTTGAAGTGTGAAATTAACAAAGTATAGAAATACGATCATAAGAAAAGAAAAGTTACAGATTATGGCAAGCTCTTTAGAATATAAAAGAAGGAAAATAACTTAGATATATTAAGTGAAGGAGACTCTCTTTAATGTAATGATGAAAGAATTAAAACCACTCCAGTGATTTGATTAATATAATTTACTACATAAATGTTCAAACTTATGAAAGCATGCCTAAGAGTTAGTTAGCCTCATCATATTGACAAATACCAATCAAAAAGCCTGTGACCTAAGACTGTAACTTCATATTTCAATTTTAACAGACTACCCTTCAAGTGGTATGAAATCAATTCTTATACTTTAAATTCAGCAAGAGAAAAACTAAATAATATTTTCTTTCTAAGAAGAATACTACATTTTGGGACCAGCAGATGGCATGATGGCTATGTCGCTGGACTCTCATGTAGTCAACCACAGTTCAAGTCCCAGATCTGGTAGCTTAAAACTCACACTGGGTGCCTGTGTGTGCATGCCCAAAATCCCAAGAGAAGAATGGAGAAGGGATTTCGGTGTGGCCATCCCCCCTGGAGGGCGATTTATCATTCTCTGTCTTTCTGTCTGTCTCTGTCTTTCTGGCAAGCGCATGCACAATAGCAAAGATCTCTCTTAAAAAAAAAAAGAATACTTCATTTCAATCAGATTGTTGGTTTACTCTCTTGTAAGCCCACAAGTCAAAAAGAATGCTAAGGGCCTGCAGATGGCACAGCAGTTACATTGCTGGACTCCCACATGGCTGACCGTGGTTTGAATCTCGGACCCAGTGGCTTGATGCTCACACTAGGCATGTGTGCATGCGTGCCCAAGATCTCAGGAGGAAAATGGAGGAGAAGGGATTGCAGCATGGCCATCCTCCCTGGGGGAAGATTTCTCACTTTCCTTCCTATTATCTCTGTCTCTGTTTCTCTCTGGAAACTGCACACACCCCCAAGGCAAAAACCTCTAAAGAAAAAAAAAAAAAAAGAATGTCAAAATCTATTTCAAAACTTGCAAAGAGAGAAAATCAGGTGCTTTGCCATCCTGTATTCTTTCACACACACACTAAAGTAGAACCTAAATGAATGCTTTAATTTACTCTAATTGGAACAGGAGAGTGAGATGAGATGACAAAAGTATGAAGACACTGAAAATAAAAATAACAGCAGAATGAAATGTTGAAGCATTCAAGTACAATTATGTTGTTATCTTTGAAGAAAGGACCCTTTGCCAATGGCATTTTGTATCTCCTAAGCCAGTGATTCTTGCAGCTGGTGATTTTTAGAAAAGAACTGCAATATCTACTCAACTCTATTTAAAGAGATCTAATTATAAAAGGTAGGATTTCTGCTTTTTTAAAGTAGAATACAAAGCTTGATTGGAGGTGGAGGGAAGGACATAAGAATGATTTGGAGTGATGAAGAACTTCCAAAGAAACTCCACTGAAAAGCAAAAACAAAGGGTTGTCAAACATACATTTGTGCTTGGATAATGGTAACCTTAGACGAGGGGTCTGTAGTCTTTTTCCGTAAGGAGTCAAACAGGAAATAACTTCTGGCTTTGATGGCCATACAATTTCTGTTTAAGTTTAGTTTTGGTGTTGTGGTGCAAAAACAGATATAGATGATGTGAATACACATAAGCATGACTTTAAATACAATTTTATTTATAGACACTGAAATTTGCATTTCATATAATTTTCATGTGTTACAAAAGATTATTTTTCTTTTTCCCTCTCTAGCCATTTAAAAATGTGAAAACCAGCCTTAGCTCACAGGCTGTACAAAAACAGGTAGCAGACAGGGGCCAGAGAGTAGCACAGCAGTAACACAATGCTCTCTGATATTGAACCTAGATGGGAAAATCCTAGGTTCGTGTCGCAAGGCCTCCCTGTACATATATCAGTCCCATAATCTGGGCTGGCTGAGGCTGGGGTGGATCATGCCAGGAGGACCCTGTTGGGGGGTACCTCTTTATCTTTTTCTCCCCCTCTTGGAAGAAATAAATAAATAAACTTAAAACAATGAAAAACAAAAAGAAGAGGCAGGCTGGATTTGGCCCAAGGGCTATAGTTTGTAACCCCTGCAATTTCCACACATAAAAACCCCATGGACTGGCAAGTCAGTGGCATGGTGATTTAGGCAGCTGGATCCCACATGGTCAATTGTGCAGTTTGAGTCCCAGACTCAGTGGCTTCAGAAATGTACCAGGCGTGCATGTATGTGTGCCCAAAAGTCTAAGAGGAAAATGGACTGCGGCATCCCCCGGGAGGCGATTTCTTGCTTCCCTCCTCTCTTTTTCTGGCTACTGCACACAGCTGATAGTAAAAACTTAAAAACAAAACAAAACAAACAAAAAAAACACTCCATAGTCTTTTCATTACAGGAATTGATTTCTTGTTATTACTGCAAGCACTAGTATACATGGTGCCCCTAAGAGTTATGCTAATGTTAGGGAGCTGATTTTCTAATTTCACAACATAGTTTGGCTTTACAGTGCCTCTAATTAAATTAAATTAAAAAAATTGCTATAAGGTGTGGTAGTTGGGGCACTGGACTTGCACATGGCTGACAGTGGTTTAAGTCCCAGACCTGGTGGCATGCTTTCTCACTTTCCCTTTCTCTCTCTCTCTGGTCAAATTAAAAATAAATAAATAAAATGAATAATTCTTTAAAGAATTTTTTTTGCTATTAGGCATATGGGCTCACCCAATGAGACCGAGAGAGGGAGAGAGAAAAAACATCCCTGCTGATGGGGATGGCTAAATAGCAATCCCTTAATCCCTTCTCTTCTGTTTTCCTCTTGGGATTTTGGGCACACACGCACATATGCCCAGCATGTTTTTCAAGCCACCAGGTCCGGGACTCAACTTGCACAGAGAGCATTGTGGGATCCTGCTGCCTTATACACCATGCCATTGACTTGCCAACCAACATTTATTAGTACAGTTGTGGTTAAGGGTGTGATCTTTGCAATCAGAAAGATCTGGCTCTAAATCCCTAGTCCAGCACCACCTAGCACTGTGGATATGGAGAAGTCACTAACTTCCCTGAATCTGTTACCTTTTCTCTAAAATGGCAGTAATAATAGGAATAATTCACCTGACAAGCTATTTCAAAGAGTATGTGAGAACATGCATATAAAATGATTAACAGAGAATCTGTCAGATAGTAAGTAATCAACCATTATTTTATCTTAGAGTAGGACAGGATGATTGCACATTTTGCTCAGTTGAAGGGCTACTTACGAGGGTTGGCTTTTCCTTGGGAAAATGAAAGAGTATGATACGTTCATTCACAAGGAAATAATAGCAATCAACATTTATTTACCTCTTACCATGAAAGATGCTGGTTCTGAACACATTACATATATCATCTTATTCATTTTCATAACCACCTTGGCAGATAGTTACTATAATTATCTCCATTTTCCAGATATGGAACAGAGAGGTCACATAACTTGCCCATGCTACTAGATGTTAGAGTCAAGATAAAATATAACTCCATCACAGTGTATACTTCTGACAGAGAAAGGTAAAATGCATTCCAAAGTTAAGTCCATATGTCAAATTTTTATTTACTTGTCTGATGGTTGCTACTAGAGATAGTCCCACTTTTTTACTTTGGAATCTGGAACCCCACTATAGGAGTTAATATGGTGGTGAATATATCTCTGTAATGGCACTCATATTTTTTTTGTTTTGTTTTTTTTGAGAGATTTTCGCTATAGGGCGCGTGCGCTCGCCAGACAGACAGAGAGAGACATAGAAACAGAAAGCGAGAAATCACCCCCCAGGGGGGATGGTCACGCCGCAATCCCTTCTCCTCCATTCTCCTCTCGGGATCTTGGGCACGCACGCACACACACCCGGCGTGAGTTTTAAGCCACCGGGTCCGGGACGCGAACCGCGGTTGACTACGTGGGAATCCAGCGACATAGCCATTACGCTAACTGCTGGTTCCCGTGGCACTCATATATTTATAAGTGATTTCACATATATTAATTCATTTGAACATCTCAAAAATTCTATGAGAATAGCAGTTGCTAGCCAGCCCTGCAGCCTAGTGGTTTAGGGAACCAGCCAATGTGGCAGACTGTGATTTGTGTCCCAGCCCCAGAGGCTTGAAAAACATGTTGGGCACATGTATGTGTATGCCCCACATCCTGACAGGATGGAGAAATGGAAGAGAAGGGACTGTAATGTGATCGTTCCCTATTCAGAGGTTCTTTCTCCCTCCCTCTCTCTTTCTATTTCTTTCCAGCAATTGCACACGCCTCCTGACGATTAAAAAAAAAAAAAAAAAAGGTGCTGGATGGATTACAACTCCATCTCCACTAAAGTTTTTTCTTTTTTTTTTAAAGACAGTCTCGAATTTCTTCCTCTGAATTGCCTATAATATCTACCTTTTCTCACCATCACAGACATACCTCTAATCAAAGTCCTCATCTCTTTGTGCCAACAAATACCACAACAGCCTCCTAGCTATCTGTCCGGCTCCAGGCTCTACTTTCTTCATCCATCTTTCATGCCCCTGCCAACCACACCTACACATCTATCATCATGTTGCTTCCTTTAAGAATCTGTAGTGATTCCCAAATGCCCATCATGTCAAGTCCAAACTCTCTGTGCCACAGCCCCACCCTCTCTATACAGTCTTGTTTCTCCAAGGGAGAAACACAACCTGCTATTGGGAGACAGGGTAAGTCTCAGTTCTCCATTCACACCACATGCATCCCACTTCTGTCCTGTTCTCTTGCTTTCTTCCCTAGCTGGGAACATCTTTTTTCCTCCTTTCTCACATGTAATTCGTCATTTGAGATCCACCATCATCTTTTGCCCAGATTGCCCCAATGACATTGTTAATAGGTCTCTCTGCTTCAAGCCTTACCCCATGCTAAGTAATCCTTTACAGAGCAACTAAAATTATTTTCCTAAAAGGAAATTATAATGAATTTTTCCTTCCTAAAGTCTGTCAGTGTCTCCCATTTAAAGGTGACGTAAACAATCCAAATACCTTATCACAGTACATACAGCCTTTGCATGGTCTTGGTTCCTTGAGCTAAGCCAGGCTATCAAACTTAATATGAGCTTGATGATGGATATGAAAGATTATTTCTTCTCTTTTAATTTTATTTACTCCCAAAGCAGAAAACAAGCAGGACAAAAATTATGAAGAAGGTAAATATTCAGGTGGATCAATACAGTCCCCCATTGCCTCTCTTGGATCTCAGGGAAATGTACTAAAATTTAACATATGTAGAGAGAGCTGTGCCTAGACTCCTCATCTATAGAAACTGTGATATAAATGTTAGTTGTTTTAATCTACTAAGGTAATTTGTTTTGCAGTAGTAAATAAACAGAATAAATTATTAAAGAAAGAAAATTAAATTACCAGAAATTCAAAAAACAATAGAGAAAATTAAAAACTGGTTCTTTATAAAAGAAAGTTTAATGCAATTGATAAACCTCTAGTTAGGCTAATAATTTTTTTAAAAAAGAAGAAGACACAAATTACTAATATCAGGAGATCCTACAAACAACAGTTCCTACAAACATTAAAATGATAATAAAGGGGGTCTGGCAGGTGGCATGGTGGTTAAAGATGCTGGATTCCTACGTGGTTGACTACAATTTGAGTCTCAGACTTGGCAGCTTGCTTTCTCGCTTTCCTTTTCTCTCTGCCTCTCTGGTCAAATTTTAAAAATAATAGTAAAAAAGAATAGTAATAATAACAAATGGAATTAAATAAATAAATAATTTAAAAAGATAATGAAGAATTATTAAATATAATCATTTTATGCCAATTTAAATTTAACAACTTAGATGAGGTAGAAAAATTCCTTGAAAGACACAGAAGAACAAAAATAGCTATAAAAGAAAAAGAAAACCTGAATAACCGTATATCTACTGAAGAAATTAAATAAAAACTCTCACAGAGAACTAATAGGTGGTTTCCCAAGTAGATATAATACAATTTTAGAAATAAACAATACCAATCCTACACAAACTCTTCCAGGAAAGAGAGAAACCACTTCTCTAGGTTTCTTCCCACATAATTAGGATAGTCAGTATTATCTTAATACCAAAAACAAAGACATTATAAGAAAAAAACACAGAAGTTCCCTCAAAACAAAACTGTACACCAATAATCCTCATACAGAAAGATGCAAAAATCCTTAACAAAATATTATTTTAAAAGCCTGCAACATATAAAAACAATACAACAAGATTAAGTGAGGTTTACCTAGAAATGCAAGGTTGGTTTAACAATCAATATAATTCACCATGTTAGCAGAAAAAATATCTTACAATCATCTCTGATGAATTTAATACATTAATGAGGGAAAAAAAAAACTCTCTGCAAACTTAAAATAGAAGAGTACTTCCTCAATCGGAAAAGGGACATTAATAGAAAAACCACAGCTAACACAGTATTTAATGGTGAAAGACTAAATGCTTTGCTCCTAAAATTGGAAACAAACTTGGGATGCTCATTCTTACTTCTATTTAACATATGGAAAAATATGTCATGTTCATAGATTGAAAAGCTCAATACTCATAGATACTGACCCAAGAGAAAAAGTATATATATATATGCATAAAGATCTGTACTAAAATGCTCATAACAGCTACATTGATAATAGCTTGAAACTGGAAACCACCTGAATGTCTGTCAATAGGTAAATGTATGAAGAAATTGTGGCACAATCATATGATGTAATGCTACTTAGCCATAAAGGGCAGTGAACTACTGGCCTAGCTGCAGTGGTATGGGCAGCAGGCACACTACTGAGCAACAGTGGAGGGCTCAGGAAAAGGGTCCAGTTCATGAATTGCCATCAGCCATGTGGGAGTCCAGCTGCCTTACCCACCATGCCATCTTTTGACCTACCTGGGCTGGCTTTATGATTTGCCTTCATAGAATATGGCAGAAGTCATGCTGAGCCAGTTTGAGGTTCAGCTCTTTCTTTTCTTTTTTCTTTCTTCTTCTTCTTTTTTTTTTTTTTTTTTAAATTTTTGTCAGAGGGCATGTGCCCTTACCAGAGAGACAGGGAAAATGAGATGTAGAAAAATCCCTGGGGAACCAGCAGTTAGCGTAATGGCTATGTTGCTGGACTCCCATGTAGTCGACTGCGGTTCGAGTCCCAGACCCAGTGGCTTAAACTCATGCTGGGCACATGTGCTCGCATGCCCAAGATCTTGAGAAGAGAATGGAGGAGAAGGAACTGCGGCATGGCCATCCCCCCGGGGGGGTGATTTCTCACTTTCTGTCTCTCTCTGTCTTTCTGGCGAGCTCACGTGCCCTATAGCAAAAACCTCTCCAAAAAAAAATACTAGCAGCTTCTGGGACCGGCAGATGGCATAATGGATGACTGGACTCTCATACAGTTGACCATGGTTCGAGTCCCAGTTGCAGTGGCTTAAAACTCATGCCAGGGTCAAGTGCATGCATGCTCAAGAACCTGAGAGAAGAATGGAGAAGGAATTGCAGTGTGGCCATTCCCCTGGGGAGTGACTTCTTATTTCTGTCTCTCTGTCTCTCTGGTGAGCACACATGCCTTATAAAATAAAAATACTAGTAGCTTCTACTTTTGTTCTCCAGGAAGGCTTTGCCATGCTGAGACAAAGTTCAGTATAGACTATTATTAGACTGTTTGAAAAGTCATGACACATTTTGGGGACTAACAGTTAGCGTAATGGCTATGTCGCTGGACTCCCATGTAGCCGACCGCAGTTCGAGTCCCAGACCCGGTGGCTTAAACTCATGCCGGGCGCATGTGCATGTGTGCCCAAGATCCCAAGAGGAGAATGGAGGAGAAGGGATTGCGGCGTGGCCATCCTTCATGGGGGGGAGGGTGATTTCTCACTTTCTGTCTCTTTGTCTCTCTCTGTTTTTCTGAAGAGTGCACACGCTTTATAGCAAAAACCTCTCCAAAAAAAGAAAAAAAAAAGTTGTGTGTCCACATATAGGGATAGAAGCCATGTGGACGAGCGTGGAGGTACCCAGAAGAAACACTAGCTAAGCCCAGATAACACTATTTAGACCAGAGATGAGCTGTTCTTGCTAAGGCTTACGCATATTAGAGAATTCTGAAAAAACAAATGGCTTAAGTCACTAAGTTCTGGGGTGTTTTATTAAATAAAAAAGAACTAAAACATATATTATGAAAGAAAAAGCCCGTAAAGTAGAAATTTTTAATTAGGAAATTAAAAGTTAAAATATTTCTGGAGGGATCAGTGGATGGCTTAATGATTATGTCACTGGACTCCCACTTAGTTGACGCAATTCAAATCCTGGACCCGGTGGCTTAAAACTCATACCGGGTGCGTGTTGCATACATTCCCAAAATCCCAAGAGGAGATTGGAGAAGAAGGGATTGTGGTATGGTCATTCCCCTGCGGGGAGTGATTTCTTGCTTTCTATCTCTCTATCTCTGTTTGTACCTCTGGTGAGAGCATGGGCCTATAGTAAAAATCTCTCAGGGAAAAAAAAATTCTGAAAACTACCTAATTAGAGTGCCCTGTAGGTATCTGATCATAATGCCACACCTTTAAACAAATTTTGTTGAGTAAGGTACTTCTAAAGATGATTTATTTCATCATTCTTTGAGTATTCTTATAAGTTGCTTAATAATGTATTCCTTAAAATAAGACTTTTTCTCCACTGCAATCAAGACAAATGACAAAATAACACAGAAAGAAGACTTAGTCCATTCACCTTGAAAAAACACACATTTCCAAAGATATTTTTCTCTATTGAGTAAAAAATAAAGCAGATGGTTTAAAAAGCCCCATGCCACTCACAATTTGAAGAGGTAATCTGTCAGTGTATAAATAATTTAAAAATAAACAGTATTTGACCCAGTAATTCTACTGCAGTAAATATCACCTACCAGAAATAAAGGGTCCAGTACACCAGCAAGTACATATAAACAAAATATTCACATATGTAAAATACACATTTTTAAAGAATTATTTTTTATTTTATTATTATTATTATTTAATTTATCAGAGAGATACAGAGAGGGAGAGGGAAAATGAGAAAGCAAGCTACCAGGTCCAGGACTCAAACCATAATCAGCCATGTGGCAGCCCAGCACCTTAACCACCATGCCACCTGCTGGCCCCAATATAAAATAAATTTTATTAGTACACATATATGAGAATTTATATCGCAGTGCTGCAAGTCATAGAGAAAAAAAAAGAAAAAAAAAGTGAATATTCATCCACAGAGAAAGGACTGAATAAATGACGTAAATTTTCTCAATAGTATATTCACATTATAAAATATCATTCCGCTCTTTAAAAGTCCCTTCCCTCAGGGCCGGCAGGTGGCATGGTGGTTAAGGGCTCTGGACTCCCACATGGCTGACCACAGTTTGAGTCCAGAAACTGAGGCTTTCTTTCTTGCTCTCTCTCTCTCTCTCTCTTTCTCTCACTCTGTCCCTCTCTGGCCAAATTAAAATAAATAAAGTTAAATAAAATAATTCTTTAAAAAAAAGTTCCTCCTCCCATCTTAATTCACAGGTCAAGACAACTAGAACTCATAGTAGCCTGCTAGACAAATCCAAGTATTCAATTTTCCTTTGTTTTCTACATCTGGCAGGAAGAAGGTGGTTGTCAGAACAGAATATGGGGTTGAATTTACTCCTTCCGAATCAGATTATGGGCTTTCTCCTGGAGCTGGATGAGCTGTTAGAGATCTGGGATGGATCATGGGTTGCTCACTGCATGGATGAACTCTGAGTAGGTAAAGTGACTGCTAAACTAAAACATAAAAATTAACCAGGTGCTATGGAAAAGAGTTGGCAAAGTACATCGTATCAGGGTGTTGCGCAGGTTTGAAAAATTACAAATACACCCTAAGGCCTAAGACCCACCCTTTCCCTGGAATATAGAAGGATTTGACAAAAGGCGCCTTTTAACCCAGAAGCATAGGCCACTTTGCCTCAGGATTCCAGAGTGTCATTCTACTTGACATGATATACTGCTAAAGGAAGCTGAGATTTAATCCTCTCCCCTCAATCTTCATTTAAATGATTAATTCCCAGTCTTTCCTACAGGTAAACTCTTCAGATAAGCAACAGGAATATCACTTTCTAGTTTTGCTCTTACTTTCAGATGTATTTGACCTACAATAAACTGGAACTTGTCTGAGCTTGCTGATTCAAAGACTGGGTTCTGCCTCAAAAAATCATTAAAAAGTGCCGTTCTTTTGTTTTTGAGAGGTTTTTGCTATAGGGCACGGGTGCTCACCAGAAAGACAGACAGAGACAGAGAGACAGAAAGCGAGAAATCATCTCCCAGGAGGGATGGCCATGCCGCGATCTCTTCTCCTCCATTCTCCTCTCCGGGTCTTGGGCACACAAGCACACGTGCCTGGCTTGTGTTTAAGTCACTGGGTCCAGGACTCGAAACATGGTTGACTACATGGGAGTCCAGAGATATAGCCATTATGCCAACTGCTGGTCCCTAAAAGTGCTGTTTTTTGTACATAATGATGACACCAGATCTGAGTTGCTCCCCCAAAGCCACAAAGGGTTCACACTGAGTTATGCATCCATCTTTCCTTCCATTGTCTACCCTCTCAAATTCTCTGACAAATTCCTTGATTAATTTTGGGAGAAAAAGAGCACATTTGAAGATGGGTGGTCAGTGTTAGGAGTTGTCTGACACCATCACTGCATGGATGAACTCTGTGAGACATTAGCAGTCTCATTCACGGCTGACAAGAGTACACATTTCTGGAGAGCCACTTAGCACTAGATATTAAGAGACTTAAACTATGTATATTTTCTTTCTTTTTTTTTTTAAGAAATACTTTATTTAATTTTTTTATTTTAATTTGATCAGAGAGGGACAGAGTGAGAGAGAGTGAGAGACAGAAAGTGAGAAAGCAAGCCACCAGGTCTAGCACTCAAACTGTGGTTGGCCAGGTGAGAGTCCAGCGCCCTTAACCACCACAACACCTGCCGGCCCCAACTATGCATATTTTCTGACTTAGTAATTTCTCTTACAGGAATCAATCCTAAGCAAGGAATCAAAGATGAGCCAAAAGTAGTTTGGTTATTAAGAATATTATAAGAATAATCAATAGCACTCTTCTCATAATCAGTAAGGAATGGGAAACAACCTAGTTAAACAAGATCTTCCTAGAAGATAATAAGTAAAGTTATAATAAATTCAGACTCTTGATTATATTATGACTGATCAATATTATATTTTCAATAGTTAATGACATAAAAAGTACTTATAATGTTAGATAAAATGAGCAATCTATATATACTGTAAATACTTTTTATTTTTTTAGAGAGATTTTTGCTATAGGGCATATGCATTTACCAGAGGGACAGAAATTAAGAAATCACCCCTTCAGAGGGGATGGCCATCTGCAATCCCTTCTCCTCCATTCTCCTCTCGGGATCTTGAGCATACATACATGCACATGCGCCTGGCATGCGTTTTAAGCTGCCGGGTTAGAGACTTGAACCGCGGTCGACTATGTGGGAGTCCAGAGAAGTAATCATTATGCCATCTGCTGGTCCCTGTAATTACATTTCTTTTTTTTTTTTTTTTGGAGAGGTTTTTGCTATAGGGCGCGTGCGCTCACCAGACAGACAGAGAGAGACATAGAGACAGAAAGTGAGAAATCACCCCCCAGGGGAGATGGTCACGCTGCAATCCCTTCTCCTCCATTCTCCTCTCGGGATCTTGGGCACGCACGCACACATGCCCGGCATGAGTTTTAAGCCACCGGGTCCGGGACGTGAACTGCGGTCGACTACATGGGAGTCCAGCGGCATAGCCATTATGCTAACTGCTGGTTCCCATGTAATTACATTTCTTAAAAAGAAAAAGAAGCTATTAAAAAAACACATTAAAATATAAACAGAATGGTTACTTCCAAATGGTGACATTATAGGTGATTAGTTTCTTTGTTATATTTTAAAATATTTAAATATTTTGAAATTGTCCAAAACAAACATCAGTAACATATGTTATTGATATAATTGGGATGGGGAAAGGTCTATAAAGGGATCTTAAAATTACATCCCTAAAAAAATTTAAGTTAGGAAGAAAAGAGAAAAAGGAAAAGAAAAAAAAAAAAAGTTTTCCAGTCTGGCTTCAATCTTCAATTCTGACCATATTAGTATTTCTAATTTATATAAATATAAATGTTGGTTGAATTGAACTATACTGATGCCAACCTAGGCAGCACTGGCAAAGATCATTTAATTTGACCCTCTGAACTTTGCAGAAAATTTCTCCATCTAATGTATGTGAACTCCAATTCTTTTTTTCCTTTCAACTTGCAAAAAAGCGTGTTCAGAGAGACACAGAGAGAAAAGAAAAGTGGGAAAGTATCTCTCATGAGAGATGGTCACACTGCAATCCTTTCTCTTCCTTTTGGGATTTTGGCAATTATGCACATGTGCCCAAGGAGGTTTTCAATGAGCCTGGTCACTGACTCAAACAATGTAGTGTGCCATGTGGGATCCAGCTGCCTTAATGACCATGCCAACAGCTGGCCCAAGAACTATAATTTTCAACTGTTATTGTTGCTGAAATATATGAATGTTAAATTCCCTGACTGTTATCCAATTATCCACATTTCCAACTTACCATTTTACCTTCATCTAAGCCTGTACTGTAAGGTAAAATTCTGAAAACTATCACACAAAAGCTATCTTTTCAAAAACTGACCTGCTGTGCTGTGAAAATGATAAGGAACTGACGTACCTCTGCGGCACACTGCCACCAGAAACCGCAGGGTTTCAAGAAGAAAAAGAACAGATAAGATGATTTTTTTCTGGGTTCCCATAATACCCGCCACAGGCAAGCAGTCTTACCAAGATGATGATATGTGTATCAGTTGACCTCTCCCACTAAACTACAAGATATAGGAAATACTATGGCTTTTTTTTTTTTTTTTAATTCTTTAAAAACGTTCTTGTTATAGGGCCAGCAGATGGCGTGGGGGTTAAGGTGGCTGGATTCCACATAGCCGACTGCATGGTTTGAGTCCTGAACCTGATAGCTTGAGAACACACCAAGCATGCACGTGTGTCCAAATCCCAGGAGGAGAATGGAGGGAGTGATCATTTCTCACTTTTCCTCTCTCTGTCTCTGTCTTTCTCTAACGAGTACATATACTCTTATAACAAATTAAAAAGAAAAAATATAAACACATATAAACATATAACATATACACTTCATATTTATTATGGTTCATTAAAGATAAAAGAAAGGCAAAAAAAGGATAGGAAGCATCATAAAACCACTTCACAGGTGGCCACAGATTTTTTTTCCTTTAGTTTTTCTATAGGGCAATTGTACTTACCAGAGAAAGAGATAAAGAGGGAGGGAGAGAGAAAGAGAACATGAGAAATCACTCCCTGAGGGGATGGCCATGCTGCAGTCCCTTCTCCTCCAGTCTCCTCTCAGGATCTTGGGCAAACAACACACATGCCTGGTATGATTTTCAATCTACCAGCATCTGGGACTCAAACCACACTAGTCAGCTATTTGTGATCCAGCACCTTAATGTCCATGCCACCTGCTGGTCGGGCCACAGGTTTTAATAACACATCCCCATATCCAGTAGATAGCAGAAGGTTACTCATTAAAATTGTGCTAATATAATATAGAAGAAATTCATCATGTGAAGAAGCTTCCATATCCAAAAGAATTTGCAAATATGTTACAGAAAAGAATGAATAATTTTTTCAAACTCTTTCCAGTGAGATGCTAATCTGAAATCTACTGTAAGTTAAGATGTGACCTATTTATTCAGGGCCACCAGAGTAACTACACAGGTTTAGTACCGTACAACTCCAGAGCAAGCCATTCACACAATGCCCCTTGGAGTTTACTCAGCTGAACAACCTGCATGACTGTATGTCGCAGTGGATCTGACTGACACATCTGAGTAATATTATAAAGCAGAAATGCAACGGCCAAGTGCTCTAGAGCAGTGTCCCAACAGGGGTCCTACTGCCATTTCATGCCAGATCATTCTCTCTTGTGGAGGGCTGTCCTGTGCACCGTAGGATGTGTAGCAGAGAACCCTGGAACTCTAAACACCAGCCACAATCTACTTCTACCTCCTCTCCAACATCAAAAATGTCTCTAGGCATTGCCAAATGTCCCCTGGGTAGCAAAATTTCTCCCATGACCTTTCACTTAAGAATCATTGGTCTAAAGAAACAAATAAGAACTATGTAGTGTGGGGCCAGCAGGTGGCGTGGTGGTTAAAGGTGCTGGATTCCCTCATGGCTGCTGACCACAGTTCAAGTCCTAGACCTTGCAGCTTGCTTTCTCACTTGCCCTATCTCTCTCTAGTCAAATTGAAATAAATAAATAAATAAATAAAGCTGAATAAAATAATTCTTTAAAAAAAAAAGAAGTATGTAGTGTTTGTCCAGCTCTGCTGATGAGAAAGAAGATACTACATCACGCATATTTGAGAGTGGAGGGTAATCTACAACAGATCAGATAATTGCTCTAGGCAATCTCACAAGGAAATACTCCCATAGAATGTCAATTATTGGGTCATCGGAAACATGTTTTTCTATGCAAAAATGCACCGTGACTTTTTCTTTTCTTTTTTTTGAGAGACTTTTGCTATAGGGTGCGTGTGCTTGCTGGAGAGAGAAAGAGAGACAAGAAGCAAGAAATCACTCCTGGTGGGGAGAGTGTAGCCATGCCTCAATCCCTTCTCTTCCACTCTCCTCTCAGGATCTTAGGCACGCACGCACACATGCCCAGTGTGAGTCTTAAGTCGCCGGGCCTGGGACTTCAACCAAGGTCGACTACCTGGGAGTCCAGTGACATAACCATTATGCCATCTGCTAGTCCCACATCATGACTTTTTCAATGACCCAACAGTACAACCATCATGGAAAACAGTATGGAGGTTCCTCAAAAAACTAAAAATAGAACTGCCATATGATCTAGCAATCCAACTACTAAGTATATATCCAAAGAAAAGGAACTCAGTATGTCACAGAAATAGTTGCACTCCCGTGTTCATTGCAATCCTATTCACAACAGTTAAGATATAGAATTCACCTAAGTGTCCATCAATAAATGAATAGAAAAAGAAAATGTAAAAATACACAATGAAATACTACTTAGCTATTATAATGAATGAAATCCTGTCATCCAGGCAACACAGAAAAGCCTAGAGAACATTATATTAAATGAAATAAGCCAGGTACAGAATGAGAAAAATTGCATGGTCTTACTCACATTTGCAAACTACAGAAGTTAACTTCATAGAAGCAGAGAGCAGAATAGTGGTTACTAGAGATTGGGAAGGGTGAAGTGAGGATAGGGAGATGTTGGTTAACCAATACAAAATTACAGTTAGATAAGAGGATTCAGTTATAGTGTTTTATAGCACAGTAGGATATCTATACTTAACAATACTCATATATTTCAGAAGAGCTGAGAGAGATTTTGAATGTTCCCAACAGAAAGTAATGATAAATGTTTTAAATGACAAAAAAGGCTAATTACTCTGATTTGATCATTATACATCGTGTTCATGTACTAAAAAGTCATAGAATACCCTGTAAATATGCACAATTTTTTAAAAAGAATTATTTATTTAATTTTTATTGATTCACCCATTTATTTAAATTTGACCAGAGAGGGACAGAGAGAGAAAGACAGAGACAGAGAGAAGAAGCGAGAAAGCAAGTCACCAGGTCCGGGACTCAAACTATGGTCAGACATGTGGGAGTGTCCAGTGCCTTAATCATCACGCCACCTGCTGGTCCCAAATATGCACAATTTTTTAAATGTTAAGTTATTTATTTATACCATGGATGAGAGAGATACAGAGAGAGAGCAAGAGAGAGAAACAGCACTTCTAGTAGGTCCCAGAGCTGCAATCTACCCCCAAACACAGCCCTCCCCAGATCGTGAGCAGGTGTATGCCTGGCATACTCAGGGTAGTCTTAGCATGTGAACCTGGAACCCTCCCATGTGGGTCAGTCTCCCAGAGCATAATGGTTTACCAATACACTGTCTGGTTTCAATATCTATACTTATTATGTGTCAATTAAAAATAAAAGACAATGAAAAAAATACCCTGACAGATGTACTTAATTTTCTTTGCTCCAATTCTATTTGCCAAGTAATGTCTCAATAACCAATTCAGTATCTTGGGCTGGGCAGTAATATCGGGAAAGTATTACTAAAGAGTAAATGTGTTATATTTAAAAGACTTTTAAAAAACTCAATGACATATAACAGTCCACAGGCTATTGTCAACATCGACATTGGACCATATAAAAGGAAACAGATGGAAAAACATTTGGAATGATTAGTAATTTAACAATGTGTTAAGATTAAATTTCTAGGAGTACAATAAATAAATAAAAGACTAAACCAAAAATTCTTCCACAATATTTTCCACATTGAAAAGTAGAGATAAAAATATATAGATGCATATGTGCATATAATATGAATGCTTTGGGAAAAGTAATTTTAGAATGTCTTTTCATATAAGAAGGAAATAATAAAAGAAAAGGTAGTTTTACCTATACTGAAATCAAAAGTTTTGTGTTTCAAAAATAAAATATAAACAAAACTAAAAGATAAACAACTAGAGAAAATATTTACAATGTCAATGTCAATAAGGCAAATAACAAAATCAATACCCCAATGCAAAAGTAGAAAAAGAGCAGGAACTGGTAATTCACACATGCACATATACACACATCCACATCTACCCGAAACCCCTGTATGCACACAAAAGCTTAGCTAGTGCATATATGAAAAATATCCTATTCATCAGGTAAATGCAAATAAAAACAAAATAGCATTTCTTTATATATCTGCTTGATAATGATTTATAAAAAGAAAAATAGAGGGCTAACAGGTGGTATAATGGTTAAGGTGCTGGACTCTTTACATGGTCAACCATGGTACAAGTCCTAAACCTGGCAGCTTGATATTCATGCTGGGCTCATGCCCAAAATCTCAAGGGGAGAACAGAGGAGAAGGGATTGTAGCATGACCATCCACGCCCCTGGGGGCGGGGAGGTGACCTCTTGCTTTCTCTCTCTCTGGTGAGTGTATGCACTGTATAGAAAACCCTCTCAAAAAAAAAAAAAAAAAGAAATTAAGAAAAAAAGAAATTAGAATATATAGTATTTATAAAGATTCAGACAAATATATATTCTCAAACACTGATGATATAACTGGCATGAGTTCTCTGGGAAACAAGTTAGCAATAAACATTTGGCCAATAAATATTGTGTAACAAACACTACTCTAAAGTATTACCTTATTTACTCCTTATAATAGCCCTATGAGTAAGTGCTGCCAATGTCCTCACCAAGGCACCAAGAGGTTAAGAAACATTCCCACTGGACCAGCAGGTGACATGGTGGCTAAGGTGCTAGACTCCCACATGGCTCACTACAGTTCAAGTCCCAGAGCTGGCAGCTTAAAACTCATGCCAGGTGTGTGTGTGTGTGTGTGCATGCTCAGAATCCCAAGACATTAATGGAGAAGGGGGAATTATGATGTGGATGCCCTGGGGGGTGATTTCTCACTCTCTGTCTCTGTCTCCAGAGTGCAAGCACTCTATAGTGAAATTCTCTGCCTGCCCACAAAGAAACATTCCCATGGTAACAAAGTCAATAAAGAGCAGCTCAGAATTTGAACCCAGGCAATGTTAAGTTTATAGCCCAAGCTTTTCTTTTTCTTTTTTTTTTTTTAAGAGAGGTTTTTGGGGGGACTTTCCCCTTTTTGCTCTCTGTCTCTCTCTGGTCAAATTAAAATAAATGAATAAATAAATAAGATGAAATAATTAAAAGAGAGAGATTTGTGCCATAGGGCTCATGTACTCATCAGAGACAGAGAGAGAGACAGAAAGCAAGAAATCTCCCTATAGGTGGGATGGTCATGCCACAATCCCTTCTCCATTCTCCTCTCAGGAGTTTGAGCACACACATGTTCCCAGTGTGAGTTACAAGCTGCCAGATCCAGGACTCGAATCACAGTCGGCTGTGTGGGAGTCCAGTGACGAAAACACTATGCCATCTGCTGGTCCCAGCTTTTCTCTTTTTTGAGAGATTTTTGCTATAGGGTACCCACACTCGCCACAGTGACAGCGAGAGATCGAGAGATAAAGAGAGACAGAGAGACAGAAAGTGAGAAATCACCCCCCAGGAGCGATGGCCACACTGCAGTTCCTTCTCTATTCTCCTCTCAGGATTTTGGGCACATGCACATACGTGCCTGGTGTGAGTTTCAAGCTACCAGATCCAGGACTCAAAACGCAGTTGGCTATGTGGGAATCCAGCACCTTAACCACTATGCCACCTGCTGGATCCCCAAGCTCTTTTTTTTTTTTTTAAATTATTTGTTATTATTACTATTATTTTTAAATTTGCTATAGGACACATGCACTCCTCAGAAAGAGAATAAGAAAGGAAGCTACCGTGTCCAGGACTCAAACCATGACATACCCTGTGGGAGTCCACTACCTTAACCACCATACCACCTGCTGGTCCCTAGCCCATGCTCTGAACTATTTACTCTCAGCTTAGATAGCCCAGAGCAACTACCTTCAATGTAGTGGTTCAGTTCTTAGCACTACCATTAACCAGCTAAATGAGTCTTGGATATCTGGCTGAAGGTATCTGAGACATAGTTTCCTTATGTATAAAATGGGTCTAATGAAGGTCTCATTATAGAATTTTATCAGGAAGATCATATGAAATTGTATATGTTGAAAACCTGGCCCACAGTAGACATTCAACAAGTTAGCACTCTTCCCTCCCGGTCTGACATACCTCTACTTTTCACTCTTGATGCTACTCATTCAAGCTCCATTAAAAACCAGGGACTAACACAGCTCCAGAGAAAGAAGACACAGCAGTTGCAGGAAAATGAAGAACACTACTGCTGCCAGTAGTAGTGGGCAACTGAATATGGCTAAATCCCTAAATTCGAACCAGTTTATTTCAGCCACTACACTGCCTTTACCATGCTAGTACAATAAACCAGACTTTACTTTCCAAGCCATACTGTTCCTCTACCCTGTTCCAGATGGATAGAATAAGAAAACTCACCTAATGCCCTGACAATTCGCATCAGGACTTCCCCGACTTTCATTCTGGTCTCTGGCGTGTGCTTGGCTTTGCTGCTGTCATACTGAGCCAACAGGTCAAGCAAGATCTTCTCAGGGTATACATCTGAGAGCAGGGCAACTCCTGGGGTTGAAAGCAAAAAGGAAGGATTCATTACTGTTTTGGATTGAAAGGCAAATAAATCCAGTTATCCTGTGATGGGATGAACTCAGAGGCATTAAACCCACCTCTGTAATCCTACCAACAAGGGCTACCCTGTATTTGGAGAGACAACATCACAAGTGGAAAGAAGATGGGTCTGGAAGCTCAGACTCCTGAATGAATCTAGTTCCAGTGCAATATGATCTCTGAGGTCACTCCCAGCACTGACATCCTGTTGTCTATGAATGGACTTTAGAAGAAGTAAATTGATTACACAACACACGGGTGTTCACTAAGCACTGGGAGAAGACCAGACAGAATGCCCTCAAGGATCTCCCAATTCTGAGACTAGGGTTTGATGACCAGCATTGTCCCTTCTAACACAGCAGCTCCAAGCACAGCAGTGCTTTCTGCTTTTCTGTAGTTCTCCATTCCAGGACATTTTCTCTCTGTCAAACTGTGATGAGAGCAATTCCTACAAAGGGACATTTCAGAGCATTCTGGGAATGATCAGGGTTAGATCTAAGCTTATGGAGGAGTTTCCTAGGACTCACCGATCCCTTCTTACACTCATGCCTCCTAATGTGTAACCCATAACAGTGTTACCATGATCTGAGGGGAGGGAGATAGGATTTAAGTCAGAACCAAAATAAAGTACCATCTCACAACTATATAAAAGTACCACCTCACAACTATATAAATGCAAATTCTTTCACTGGGGGTGGGGGAAGATTACACATTTCTAAGAACAGTGAGGAAAAAGAAACAGTGACAAGATAAAGAAGGAAATAGGGGTTTCAGAATGTATCTATAAGAAAATGGTACTGACTACCTCAATCCCTTGGACTTACTCTTTTTTTATTTTTTAAGAATTATTTATTTTATTTTGTGATTATTATTATTTTAAAAATCTTATCAGAGACAGAAAGAGAAAGGGAAAGTGAGAAAGCAAGCCAGGACTCAAACTGTGGTCAGCCATGTGGGAGTCCAACACCACAACCAGCACACCACCTTGCCAGCCCCTCTGGTCTGCATTCTTTCTTTCTTTATTTATTTAAATGCCAAGGTCTTGCCAGCCTCCCAGCTGGGACTATAAGTTCACACCGCCAAGTATAACTCTTTTTTAAAAGACAGAATCTTGCTGTGTTTCCCATGCTGGTCGTATCGTATGCTCACAATCCTCCCACCTCAGCCTCCCTGAGTCGCTAGGATTATAGGTACAGGTAATTGCTCTTGGCCTTTAGTTTAGACTGAGAATCAGACCTGGGACTCTCATGTAGTGTCAGCCTGTGAAGCAGTTTCTTAGCAGCATGTGCCACTGCAGCTGGGCCTGAACTTTTCCAGTAATCCCCTAACTGGTCTCCCTGTTTGTATCCTTTCCCCTCACTGCTGGAACTGATTGAAAGAGTAATCAGGCCCTTCTTCTGCCCAAGCCCCTCCATGGTTTCCCTTCTCTCCTGAATAAGAGCAGCCGCTAGACGCCTGCCTGCTTTTGGTCTCTCCTTGACCCCACCTTCTACTTACACGCGTGCTCACTCTCCTCTAGCAACGTTGGCCTTCTCACTATTGAGTAGACGCAGCTGCTCCTGGCCAGCATCTTTGCCTCAATCCCCTCTGTCTCAGCTACTGCTCGTCTGGTATCCTCTGCTAATTCCTAAACACACATCATGTCTCTTTTCACGCATCACACTGACCGTATATAAGGGAGCACCCTCCTTCTCCTGCCACACTTTTCCCTCTAACCCAATTTCATTTTTTTTCTCTTACCACTTAATACCACCTGCCATGTTACAGATTTCCTTATTTATTGTCTGTTGTCCTTGGAATGTGAACTCTGTACAAAGTCAAGAGTTTTGTTTTATTCCCTGTTGTTTCCCCAAAATACCGAGAGGAGTGACTGCACATAGCAGGTGCTCAATAACTATTTGCTGAATGAATAAATGAGTAAAAAGAATTCAAAGACAGGGACCAGCAGTTAGCATAATGGCTATGTCGCTGGACTCCCATGTAGTCGACCGCGGTTCGCGTCCCAGACCCGGTGGCTTAAAACTCACGCCGGGCGCATGTGCGTGCGTGCCCAAGATCCCGAGAGGAGAATGGAGGAGAGGGGATTGTGGCATGGCCATTCCCCCTGGGGGGTGATTTCTCGCTTTCTGTCTCTGTCTCTCTCTCTCTGTCTGGCAAGCACACGCGCCCTATAGCGAAAACCTCTCAAAAAAAAAAAAGAATTCAAAGACATAGTCTCTCTCTCTCTCTTAAATTGCCAGTGGGCACATACACTTGCCAGGGAGAGAGAGAGAGAAAGTGAGCACCTCCAACCTCCCACAAGAGCATGGTCACGTTGCAATCCCTTCTTCATTTCTTTACATTGCTTGGCTTTTGGACACACACACACGCACGCGCGCGCACACACACACACACACACACACACACAAGTTCCTGGTATGTTCTGCAAGCCACCAGGGCTAGAGTTCAAACCGTAGTCAGCCATGTGAGATCCAGCTCCCTTAACCACTAGGCTATGAGGCTGGCCCAAAGATACAGCCTTGTTGGGGCCAGCACATGGTGTAGTGGCTGGGGCGCTGGACTCCCACATCAACTGCAGTTTCAGTCCCAGACCTAGCAGCTTGTTTTCTCACTTTCTCCTCTCTCTCTAATCAAATTAAAAAATAATAATAAAAAATAAAATTGAATGAATAATTATTTTTTAAAAGATATAGCCTTGAAATAAATTTCAGGAATTAAGAGAGGATGGGGAGAGAGTAATATAAACACTTGAGAAATCTATAATTATTTTTGGGACCAGCGGTTAGCGTAATGGCTATGTCACTGGACTCCCATGTAGTTAACTGCAGTTTGAGTCCCGGAGCCAGAGGCTTAAACTCACACCGAGTGCATGGGCGTGTGTGCCCAAAATCCCAAGAAGAGAATGGAAGAGAAGGAATTGCGGAGAGGCCATTCCCTCTGGGGGGCGGGGGGGTATGATTTCTCACTTTCTATCTCTCTGTCTCTCTCTGTCTTCCTGGAGAGCACACGTGCCCTGTAGCAAAAAACTTCTCCAAAAAAAGAAAAGAAAAAACAAAGAAATCTATAATTATTTTTATCCCAGTTTATCATTCTCCTGTTAAACTGACAATCTTGTAGGCAAAGCCTACACACTATTTTCTATGCTATAGGTTGTCTTCACTTCGAATCTGCTATACCTGTGAGTTGTGAAGGTGATGCACCTGCTGAGGGCTGCGTCTGTCTGCCTATCCTTTCTGCTCTCTCCACTCCCACCTTTTATTTGCTTCCAAAGAGCCTAAGACCTCTCTGCATGTGGCCCCAAGCCATGCCTCCCTGAAGGTGGGCTCTGATTTTATATAAGCAGAAGCTCTGCTCTTTGGGGATTTAAAGACCAAGGAAGAACCATATTTAAACAGTTACTAGTTAACAAAATATGACATTGTATTCAATAGTTACAGTTGACCGAACCAGCAGTTAGCGTAATGGCTATGTCACTGGACTCCCACGTAGTCGACCACGGTTTGTGTCCCGGACCTGGTGGCTTAAAACTCACGCCGGGTGCGTGTGCGTGCGTGCCCAAGATCCTGAGAGGAGAATGGAGGAGAAGGGATTGAGGTGTGACCATCCCCCCTAGGGGGTGATTTCTCACTTTCTGTCTCTCTGTCTCTCTCTGTCTGTCTGGCCAGTGCACGCGCCCTATAGGGAAAACCTCCCCCCTTCCAAAAAAAAAATAGTTACAGTTGGCTCCATTATATACAATGATGGAGAAGTCCCTTAAGGTCCGAAGTGGAATTAGGAAACACTCTGGCATAGGAAAAACATCTGTGGCTTAGCAAAAATTTACTAAAGGACAGGAAGAAATCCAATTCCAGTTTCTAAAAGAGCCCCAGAAGAAAGATAACTGGTAGGTGGTAACTGCAATTCTGGCACGCATTGTATATTTCTGTATTATGAGGCCTAATACAGTGTATATTATGGAGCTGCAGCTATCAAATCCACTTTTTTTTTTTTTAAAGTTTTTAATATAGGGCATGCATGCTCACTGGAGAGAGAGAGAGAAAGAAAGTGAGAAATCACCCTCCAAGGGGGATGGCCATGTTGCAATCTCTTTTCTTGGGATTCTGGGTATGCATGCACACATGGCCTGTGTGATTTTTCAAGCTGCCAGTTCCTGGACTGGACTGTGCAGTTGGCCATGGGGGACCCAGCACCTTAACCACCATGTCACCTGCTGACCCCATAACTACTTTTTCATTAGAAGTTCTCAATTTGAAAATCCTTGTGAATTTGTTTCCTTATAGGAATATAGTTGTGACTTTACAATGAAAAAATGATCTGTATCTAGCTTTTCAGAAACCCATCTATTACAAAGTCTCGATCAGTGTTGTTTATTCCTATTTTCTCTTGTTAGTCTTTAGCAGAAGACATTTATTTATCTCTACGAACTTATTATCCTGGTCAAATGAGCTCATAAACTCCTCTATGTGGTGGACAGACGTGTGGTTGTGGACAGACGTGTGGTTGCACACAGCATCAATCCTCACTTCTTTTCTTTTCTTTTTTTTGTTTTTAAGAGGTTTTAGCCTTAGGGTATGTGCACTCATAGGAGAGAAAGAGAGACAGAGACAGTAAGAGGGAAAGTAAGAAATCACTCCCCAGGGGAGATGGCCACACTGTGATCCCTTCTCCCTCATTCTCCTCCCAGGATCTTGGGCACACATACACACATACACGGCGTGACTTTTAAGCTGCCAGGTCTAAGACTCAGACCGTGGTCGGCCATGTGGGAGTCCAGGGCCTTTAGCACTATACCACCCGCTGGTCCCCGGTTCACATTACAGTGTCCTTGCATTGCAAGAAACACAGGCTAGTTCTAAATGTCTTGAGACATTTAGGGCTGACTGATTCAATCCCAGGAATCTACTAAGCCATCCCCACTTCAAAACTAATGTACTCATTTCCCCTGGGCAGATAACAACTTCCCAAAACACCTCTATCAACCGGGAAAACCACCTACACACTAGAATTTCTCAGGTATTTTTGCCAACAAAACTATAAGAAATACAGAAACTCACATATTGTATGATGTCACTTACATGCAATGTCCAGAATGGGCACATATATGTAGGGAGAAAGTACATTTAATGGTTACCTAGGGCTGTGGGCACTGGGAGGAAAGGAGAGTGACCGCTAAAAGACATAGAGCTTCTTTCTAGGGTGGCAAACACATTCTAAAACCGAGTGTTGGGATAGTTACTGAATATACTAAATGAATATGAATATACTCGGAAGATACTAAAAACCATTGAATTGTATACTTTAAATGGATGACTTATATGGTATGTGAAATATAGCTCAAAAATGTACTATTAAAAAAAAAAAAAAAAAAAAACAGGGACCAGCAGTTGGTGTAATGTCTATGTTGCTGAACTTCCATGTAGTCGACTGCAGTTGGAGTCCCAGACCCAACTCAGTAGCTTAAACTCATGCCGGGCGCGTGCACAAGATCCTAAGAGGAGAATGGAGGAGAAGGGATTGCAGTGGGACCATCCCCTCTGGGGGGTGATTTCTCGCTTTCTGTCTCTCTGTCTTTCTAGTGAGTGCACGCGTCTTATATAGCAAATACCTCTCAAAAAACAAAAAACTTGGGACCAGTAATTGGAGTAATGGCTATGCCACTGGACTCCCATGTAGTTGACTGCAGTTTGAGTCCCGGACCTGGTGGCTTAAACTCACTCCGGGCACATGTGCATGCATGCCCAAGATCCCGAGAGGAGAATGGAGGAGAAGGGATTATGGTGTGGCCATCCCCCCTGGGAGTGATTTCTTGCTTTCTGTCTCTCTCTGTCTTTCTTGTGAGGGGACACGCCCTATAGCAAAAAATCTCTCAAAAAAACCAAAACCAAACAAACAAAAACAAAAACTGTACTTTCTTTTTTTTTTGTAGAGGTTTTTGCTATAGGGGACGTGCGCTCGCCAGACAGACAGAAACAGAGAGACAGAAAGTAAGAAATCACCCCCCAGGGGGGATGGCCACGCCGCAATCCCTTCTCTTCCATTCTCCTCTAGGGATCTTGGGCACGCACGCACACGCGCCCGGCGTGAGTTTTAAGCCACCGGGTCCGGGATGCGAACCACGGTCGACTATATGGGAGTCCAGCGACATAGCCATTACGCTAACTGCTGGTCCCCTAAAACTGTACTTTCTGTGCAGATAGCATGTCTGTAAACATGGTGAACCCACTGGACTTTTTATAAGAAGTGTGGCAAGCACCAACCTCACAAAGTGACATGGTACAAAAAGGGCCAGGATGCTCCATACGCTCAGGGAAGGCGGCTTTATGACAGGAAGCAGCGTGGCTATGGTGGACAGACTAAGCCTATTTTCCGGAAAAAGACAAACACTACAAAGAAGATCATGCTGAGGCTTGAATGTATTGAGCCCAACTGCAGATCTAAGAGGATGCTGGTTCAAGTCTTGGATAAAATGGCTTGAAAAATATACTGGGTGTATGTGCATGTGTGCCCAAAATCCCAAAAGCAGGGAGAAACAGAGAAGGGATTTGTGGCTTGACTATGCCCCATGAGAGGTGCTTTCTTGTTTTCCCTCTCTCTCTCCCTGTCTCTCCAGCAAGTGCATGCACCCTCTGACAAAATTTTAAAAATCATATCTACCCTCTTAGGTTTTTAGACAGAAGAAAAAAGATACAAATAATAAAACTTGTCTTAAATGTAATGGAATCCACTACCAAGAGCTAAGTGTCACCTTTCTTCGGTATCCAAAGCTGTTTGGATTGTCCCTGTAAAGTGAGAGTGGAGAGAGGAAGAGAATCATTGTTATTTGAAAGGGGAAAAAAAAAAGTATTTCACATTTCACAGAATCTGTCTTATATTTATAAGAAAATGTTGTATTATTTAAAAAATCTAAATTCTGGAGTAAGCCAGAAATTCTACTCCAGGAATTTATCCTAACAGAAATACTAGGACAAGTAAAAAATTATTTGTGTATAAAATCATCATTATAGCACTATTTGTAATAGAAAAACTTAAAACAAATTAAATGTTCATTAATAGAGAACTAGTTAAATTGTGGTCATTCCCACAACAGAATACAACATATTCTTTAAAAAATGAAAAGTTTTATTTGTTTGTTTTGCTTTGGTTTGGTTTTGGTTTTGTTTAACTGTCAGAGGGGACATGTGCTCACCAGAGACAGAGAAATAGAGAGAGAGAGACAGGAAGGAGGAAGCAACTCCCAACAGCACGTGGTCACGCAGCAATCTCTTCTCCATTTCTCATCCTGTCAGGATTATGAGTATGCACACTCATGTGCCTGGCATGTTTTACAGGCCATGGGGGCCAGGATTTGAGCTGGGGTTGGTCATATGGGAGCTAGCTTCCTTAATCACTAGGCTATAAGCCAGTTCCTCAAGAAGCTTTTCAACAACTGTTATGGAATGAATTTGAAGATCTACTATGAAGTAAAAAGCAAGATATAGAACAGTGGATTCACACTCATAAAACATTTCTGTAATGATACACAAGAAGCTAATGATATTGGTTGTTTCTGGGGAGAGAAAGTGGGTGACTGAGGAGATAGAGATGAGGAAGAGACTTTTTATTTTGTTATTTTTAAAGAACTTCTGGATTTTGAACCATGTAAATGTATTAGCCATAGAATGTAAATAAATGAAATATAAGTTTAAAACTATATGAATAGGGACCAGCAAATGCTGTAATGGTTACGTTGCTGGACTCCCATGTAGTCAACTGCAGTTCGAGTCCCAGATCCAGTGGCTTGAAACTCATGCCTGACATGTGTGCATGCATGCTCAAAATCCCAAGAGGAGACTGGAGGAGATGGGATTGCAGCGTGGCCATCCCCTCTGGCTTTCTGTCTGTCTCTTCTTGCTTTCTCTCTCTCTGTCTCTCTGGTGACCGCACAAGCCTTATAGAAAAAATCTCTCTCTCAAAAAAAAAAAAAAATGGATAAAGGGTATGGTCTTTTAAAATAGAACAGCCTCTCTCTCTCTCTTTAAACAATTATTTATTCATTGAATTCCATTTGCTATTATTTTTTAAAAACAATGCACTTTCTTTTTTTTAAATTTTATTTATTTATTATTTTTCAGTTTGATGAGAGAGAGAGAGAAAGAACAAGCTGCCAAGTCCAGGACGTGAACTGTGGTCGGCCATGTGGGAGTTCAGGGTATTAGCCACCATGCCACCTGCTGGTCCAACTATTATTATATTTTTTAATTTGACTAGAGAGCTAGAGAGAGAGAGAGAGAGAGAGAGAGAGAAAGGGAGAGTGAGAAAACAAAGCCACCAAGTCTAAGACTCAAACCGTGGTCGGCCATGTGGGAGTCCAGTGCCTTAACCGCAATGCCACCTGCCGGCCCTGAATAGCCGTTCTTAGAGGTAAAATATAAAAACAGTCTGCAACCAAATATAGCATGGTGATTATAAATATTTGTATTCTCTTCCTTCTGAAATTCCATTAAGTGACAGTTTAAGGTGTTAATTAATAAAGTATAAGCTGTGTTAGCTAGTGGTGGTGGCACAGTGGTTAAAGTGACTAGACCCCACATAGTTAACCGTACAGTTCAAGTCCTGAATCTGACAGCTTGAACAACATTCCAGCCTATGTGCATGCATGCCTAAAATCCCGAGAGAATAAATGAGGGAGAGGGAATTGTGATGTGGCCATCCCGCTCCCGGGGGGTGTCATTTCTCTTTCTCTCTGAGGAACCCTATAGCAAACTTTTAAAAAAGATATATGCCTACAAACAAGGAAATAAGAGAATGGGATGGTTGTCAAAGTGGTTTGGATAAACAGAACAAGATGGAGCAAATTAATGTCTGTGTGATAAAACAATGGGATCATTTTGAAAAGTACATAGAAAACTCAGACAGCAGGTGGCATAGTGGTTAAGGCACTGGACTCCCACATGGTTGATCACAGTTTGAGTCCTGGATCTGTTGGCCTGAAACTCACACTGAGTGTGTGTGCATGTGTGCCCAAAATCCTGACGGTAGAATGGAGGAGAAGGGGTTGCACTGTGGCCATCCCCCCAGGGGGTGATTTCTCATTTTCTCTCTCTCTGTCTCTCCAGAGAGTACACACATCCAATAGCAAAAATTTCTAAAATAAGTAAGTACATAAAAAACTAAGTAAATAAATGCACAGGACAGATGGATCACTGAATAATATCCAGAGTCAGAGTAAATAAGATATGGCCAAAAATTGTGATTACGGCAGGGCCAGATGATGGTGAAGCAGGAAAATGCTATGTTCCTTAAGGCAGACCTACATGGAAGGCTCCTGGTTTGCATCTGGAGATCTCCCTGAGTATAACCAGCGCATGTGCTCATGATCCAGGATGGATGGAGCTGGAGGTGCACTGCAATATCAGGACCCTGTTGAGGCTGTGTGCATTCTCTCTCTCAGAATAAACAACTAAGCTTGAGAAAAATGTGATGGGAAAATGGCAGGAGAAGAGTATGAGTGTATGTGTACTTATTGTGTGCACTAGATCTACATTAAAATATAGAAACGAGGGAACCAGCAGTTAGAGTAATGGCTATGTCACTGGACTCCCACGTAGTCAACCGCGGTTCACGTCCCGGACCCAGTGGCTTAAAACTCACGCCAGGCACGTGTGCGTGCGTGCTCAAGATCCCGAGAGGAGAATGAAGGAGAAGGGAATGCAGTATGACCATCACCCCTGGGGGGTGATTTCTCGCTTTCTGTCTCTATGTCTCTCTCTGTCTGTCTGGTGAGCGCACATGCCCTATAGCGAAAAAAAAAATATATATAGAAACGAATAGATAATGTCCAAAAGTTTTTAAATCCAGAGCACTCTGTGTAAGCATTCTATTTACAAGGGGTGTGTGTGTGTGTGTGTGTGTGTGTGTGTGGTGGTGGTTGTGGTGGAGAAAATTATTTAAAAAAAAAACACTTTTAAAAGGGGAGGTAAAAATAGTAATCTCTCAGGATTTGAACTGGGGCATAAGAAAGAAAGCAAGGGACAAGCTTTTTAACTGTTTTTTTAAAGAATTATTTTATTTTTTATTTTATTTTATTTATTTATTTATTTTTGGAGAGGTTTTCGCTATAGGGCACGTGCGCTCGCCAGA
>NW_006160036.1:1241634-1249483 GCF_000334495.1 Tupaia belangeri chinensis | reverse complement strand
CCAGGTCCGGGACACAAACCACGGTCGACTACGTGGGAGTCCAGCGACATAGCCATTACGCTAACTGCTGGTTCCCAAGAATTATTTTATTTTTACTTGTTTATTTTTAAACTTATTTATCTTATTTGTTATTATTGTTTGTTTTTGTTTTAATTTGACCAGAGAGAGAGAAAGGGAAAGTGAAAAAGCATGCCACCAGGTCCAAGACTGGAACTGTGGTCAGCCATGTGGGAGTCCAGCGTCACAACCACCATGCCATCCGGCAGCCCCAAGAATTATTTTATTTAACTTTATTTATTTATTTTAATTTGACCAGAGAGGGACAGAGAGAGAGAAAGAGAGGGAAAGTGCGAAAACAAGCCGCCAAGTCTGAGACTTGAACAGTGGCCGAATACATGGGAGTCCAGTGTCCTTAACCACCACGCCACCTGCCAGCCTAGTTTTTTGATTAAGAACTGTTTTTGACTCTAAGAACTGTGTTCAAAGTAATAAGTTCATTTTAAAAGCAAGGAAGAGGATTTAAAAAAATGCACAGTATATTACACTGCAGAGGAAGCTCTAGTTCCAAAGAATAATGAATAATGAGTGATAGTTAAGAGAAGTGGTCAGACACAAAGAAATTTTTCTTCTGGTTACAAAAAGATAACCACTAATCTGTGATTGTCCTCTCTTGCAGCTCTAAGTCTGAAAGATATAAAGGTAAGACTCTGGGACCAGCAGTTAGCCTAATGGCTATGTCGCTGGACTCCCATGTAGTTGACCACGGTTCAAGTCCTGGACCCGGTAGCTTAAATCACGCCAGGCGCGTGTGCATGCGTGCCCAAGATCCTGAGAGGAGAATGGAGAAGGAGTTGCGGCATGGCCATCCCCCTGGGGGGTGATTTCTCGCTTTCTGTCTCTCTTTCTTTTTGGCGAGCGCACGTGCCCTATAGCAAAAACCTCTAAAAAAATAAATAAATAAAAATTTAAAAAGAAAGGTAAGACTCTGTAGTGAAGGAAGAGAGTACCTTTTATTTAGTAGAACGCTTCAGTTGTTACATCTGAGACCTCTCATTATGATGGAAACTAACAATAATTTTTGCTCTAAGAATCCAGGAAGTTGCACAAACTGGGGAAGTTGGTTATTAAATCAAGGAAGTACAGGGAACTCAACTAAATAGTTGGGCTGTCTTTGTAATTAAAGTAAATGATAACCTCTAGCCTGCCAATTTGATGTTTAGTTTCTCTAAAGCACCAAAGTTGTGTTAACTGTGCGTAGGACCCAACAAATTTATAAAGATTCAGGATGAGTATCACTCAGGCCTGAGGAGAAAGCAGTATTAGATAAATGAGCTGTGATGGCTAATAGCTGTAGATCTGTACAAACCCTATCTACTGTGAGTCTCTCTCTCTCTTTTTAAAGTTTATTTATTTATTTATGGGAGAGAAAGACTGATTTTTAACAAGGTTGTACCATGTTGGGATCCACCTGCCCCAGCCTCCCGGTTAGCTGGGGCTGCGAGCTCATGCCACTGCACCAGTCTGTTTAAGTCAAGTTGGGAACCAAACCTGGGCCTCCCATGTGGCCTCGGCCTCTGAGCAGCATCACCCTAATAGCACATACCACTATAGCTGAGTTCCTATTATCTATCTCTTTCAGAATCCAAATAATTATCCAAATAAAAATAACATAATACCAATATGTTTGCTTAAGTCATTTTTCTTTTTCTTTTTTTTTTTTTTGCAAGGGCATGTACACTTCCTGGAGAGAGACAGAGAGAGAGGGAAAGTGAGAGAGAGAAAGAGAGAGAGAGAGCAAATCACTTCCTGGGGTTTGGCTATACTGCAACCCCTTCTCCTCCATTCTCTTCTCGGGATTTTGCAAAAGTATACACAAGAGCCTGGTATTTTATTTTTTATTTTTTATTTTTGGAGAGGTTTTTGCTATAGGGCGCGTGTGCTCGCCAGACAGACAGAGATAGAGAGATAGAAAGCAGGAAATCACCCCCCAGGGGGGATGGCCACGCCGCAATCCCTTCTCCTCCATTCTCCTCTCAGGATCTTGGACACGCACGCACACACGCCCGGTGTGAGTTTAAGCCACCGGGTCCGGGACTCGAACCGCGGTCGACTACGTGGGAGTCCAGCGACATAGCCATTACGCTAACTGCTGGTCCCGAGCCTGGTATGTTTTTCAAGCTGTCATGTCAAGGACTTTAACCACAAAGTCAACCATGTGGGATTCAGCTGCCTTAACTACCATGCCACCAGCTAGCCCTTAAGTTTTCTAATTCCCATTTTGAAGGAGAAAAAGTAAAAACAAGTGACTATACTTAACAATAGTCATACTTACTGGAAGCCATTTGGATTATGAAATGTTATTGATAAATAAAAACAGGACAGCAAAGACACTAACACTTACTGAGTGTTCATAACATACCAGGCACTGTCCTCAGCAGAGTTCATGTATTTATCCAGCTAAGGCTTCCAACAATTCTATGAAGTAGGTACTATTATTATTCCTTCAAGGAGAAGCTGAGGAACAGAGAGTTGAGGAGCAAAGAGATGAAAAATATGCCAAAGATCACAAAGCTGCCATGTGGCAGAGAACTGCAAAACTGCATGCTCAACTAGGCTGCTACACCATAGTCCACCTGGCAGCAGTGTCTACAAGAAAGCAACTACTGAATATTACAGTTTTGCTAATTCTAAACAGACCTTACATTTTCAAGCATATAAGATCGGCCTCAGGTTATAAAATGGACTTTCTGATGGACTCCAAGGTCAGAGTGGGGAGAAGCCCTCTGCATCCCACATGACAGCCAGCATCCTCTGCTGGTCTCAGTGGGCTTCCTAGGGACTGCTTTGTTCTTAGTTAGAGCTTTATTTAGCAGGTGGAAAAGGGAGGCAGTAATGTTAATGAAATTCACAAATGATTCTAACTTGAGATGGTGCCAAATCGGTGATGACAGAAAAGCCATACAAAAAGGAAATGGAAAATTCGGATTTTAATGACTTTGTTTTCTTTACCAGGGGCTCTCAAATACCTCCACAATATATTTTTATGCATTACTGCAAGCCCCTTAAATCTCTTATTCTACCACCCTCCCTAAATAATTATAATAAAATCCAAAACATTATTCAAAAGCTGCCAGTCTGCCTTGTCAGGACTGCCTCTATCGATATCTTTACAAGATTCAGAGGGGAGGAGGGGTCAGGAAGACTGTGCCTCACCAGTACTGCGATGATCAAGGGTTCTTTTGTATGCACAGCAATAAGAACTAAGCTGCCCTAATACTGGCTGAAGGCAGAAGGAAGGAAGGAAGGGAAAGAAAATAGCAATTAAGCGGTACTTTGAAAGTAATCACTGCCCTAGCAGTCAGAGAAACTGACATTTCAGCTGATCATGGGTGAGAAATAAAGACGTGAGATGTCATTCATTTGATTATCTTTATATAGCTTTCAAAAAGTGAAAAAGTACAGTAATGTTCTCTTTATGCTCTTAAAAAAAATTAACTGGTAAAATTTCTAAAAAGGGTCAAGAAGTCACTCTTCCTACTGAATCTAGGTAAGAAGGTAAAACACTCTTTATATCTCATATAAACCTCAAGAAGGGGGGACCAGCAGGTGGTGTGGTGGTTGAAGGCACTGGACTCCCACATGGCTGACAATGGTTCGAGTCCCAGACCTGGAGGCTTGATTTCTCACTTTCCTTCTCTCTCTCTCTCACTCTGTCCCTCTCTGGTCAAATTAAAATAAATAAATAAATTCAGTTAAATAAAATAATTTTTTTTTTTTTGGAGAGGTTTTTGCTATAGGGCGTGTGCGCTGGCCAGACAGACAGAGACAGACAGAAAGTGAGAAATCACCCCCCAGGGGGGATGGCCACGCCGCAATCCCTTGTCCTCCGTTCTCCTCTTGGGATCTTGGGCACACACGCACATGCGCCCGGTGCTTGGGATCTTGGGCACACACGTACATGCGCCTGGTGTGAGTTTAAGCCACTGGGTCCAGGACTTGAACCGCGATCGACTACATGGGAGTCCAGCGACATAGCCATTACGCTAACTGCTGGTCCCAATAAAATAATTCTTAAAAAAAGAGAAAATTTACAAAATTTCTATTAAAAAAAACTTAAGAAGGAGCTATCAAGGAGCACGAAGATTAAGGCAGCTGGATCTCACATGGACTAAGAGGTTAGCATCCAGGATCCAGTGGTTTGAGAAGCATGCCCAAGCACGTGTTCATGTGTGCCCAAAATGCTAAGAAGAGAATAGAGAAGAGACTGTGCAGTGACCACTTGGGGGTGGGGGGTGTGATTTCTCACTTTCCTTCTCCCTGTCTCTCTCTGGTGAGCACAGATGCCCTATAGCAAAAAATAAAACAAAAATAGAAAACTCAAGTTAGGTAGTCCTGGCAGGAAGGACTGCACTTCAAGTTAATTTTCGCCCTAAATTTTCTATATGCATTTTACCTCAAGCCTATGCAAAGAGAAGCTACAGAACAACAAAGTTGAATGATGCGTCAGGTTCTCACTAGTTTAAAGAAAGTCTAAGACTTCCAGAGTGTCATTTGGCCTAACACTCCAGCAAGACAGGGCTGACCCTGCACATCCTCCAGCGTCCTGAGGAAAGCAAAGGAGACTTGTAGCAGCCAGTGACAGAAGTGAGCTAGAAATGCTTCCTATATTCTTAGCAAGGTGGTCCACAAGGGACTAATATGACTTTAACTCCTCATGTTAAAATCCTGTGGTAAGGGGATGAGCAGGTAGTGTGGTGGTTAAGGCACTGGACTCCCACATGGCTGTCTACAGTTCAAGTCCCAGAATCAGCAGCTTGAAAAATCCCAAAAGGAGAATGGAGAAGGTATTGCGGCATGGCCGTACCCCCTGGGGGTGAGTTCTCTCTTTACCTCTCTCTGTCTCTCTCCCTAGTGAGCACATGTGCCCTATGACAACAACAACAACAAGCCTATGCTAAGTAGAGAGTAATTTTAGGACACTTATTAATAGAAAGGAAAGGAGAGACTTTAAAAAATTTGCTGCCATATGGGGCCAGCAGGTGGCATGGTGGTTAAAGGCACTGGACTTCGACATAGCTGACAATGGTTTGAGCCCCAGACCTGGTGGCTTGCTTTCTCACCCTCATGCTCCCCCCCACCTGGTACTTCTCTGGTCAAATTTTAAATAAATAAATAAATAAATTTTTAAAAAATTTGCTGCAGGACCAGCAATAGGCGTAATGGCAATGTTGCTGGACTCCCATGTAGTCGACTGCAGTTTGAGTCCTGGCCCCGATGGCTTAAACTCACACCAGGTGCATGTGCGTGCATACCCAAAATCCCGAGAGGAGAATGGAGGAGAAAGTACTGCGGCATGGCCATCCTCCTGGGGGGTGATTTCTCGCTTTCTGTCTCTTTGTCTCTTTCTGTCTTTCTGGTGAGCACATGTGCCCTATAGCAAAAACTTCTCTCTCTCAAAAAAAATTGTTGCCATAATCAAAATAACTTGACTTTTTCCCCCCAATGACACAAATGATATATGATCACTGTAAAAAAAATCAACTACTACAGAAATGTATGAAGAAGAAAGTAAAATAAAAGTCAGATGTGCAGAATATGGGAGGATAGATAAATGAATCTAATAAGAGCAGGTTTCCTTTTAGGACAAGAAAAATATTTTAAAATTAAGAATGGTGATGTATGCATGACTCTGTGAATATGCTGAAAGCCACTGTATTACACTCTGTAACAGAGTAAATACAGACTGGCTCCATTGTGCAGCAGTAATGTTCTGCTTAAGAGAAGCCAGCGTCCACATGGGAATCACAGTTGGAATCCCTAGGGCAGTCAGTCGGAAACACATAATAGACACTTGTGCAAGGACCCAAGATCTGATGGAAAAACACACCGGTCATTTATGTGTGCATGTCCAAAATCTAGAAAGGAGGGAAAAATGAAGGAGGGATTGTGGTGTGACCATGTCCCATGGAGGGTGTTTTCTCGCTTTTCCTCTCTCACTCTGCCTCTCTCCTGTGAGTGCACACACTCTCAGGCAGCTTAAAAAAATAATTACTTCAGCTAAAAAGAAAAGAATAGGGGTTAATTTAAATAAAACCAAAACAGTTATATAACAGTATATAAAGGTACTATGCAGCTATGGTATGAATCAGTTTGGAAAACAGTTTTAGAATGAAGGCAATAGAAATAATTATTTGATGCATTCTCATATTCATAGGGTGTCAGGTAATGTTACTAGGTGACAAGTCTAACAGTGCCTATGGAACAAGAAGAGAGAAATAAAGCAATGATTACAAAACAGTGTGGTTAATACTGCATGTTCTGGGCCTGATAACACAGGGAATAGGGAGTGAAAATAAAGACATTTTTAAAAGGGTATGGAATGGGGGTGGAGTTTCCTGGGGATGGACAAGTGAACTATGTTGCAAAAAGCACTAATATTTTCCAACTGAGAGCTGTCCCTGGAACCAAGAGCCATTTGCATAATTATTCAGAGTGGAAAATTTTCATAGGCTTCCTTAGACAGAACTACTACAGACAACATCTCCTTTTTATGCCTGTAGGGTAAATCCCCCAAAGAGAAATAACTGCCCAAGGGCACAAACATTTTCCAAGCTGCATTTCAAAAATATTCCAAATAATTTTCTTTTTTTTTAAAAAAATAATTATTTTATTTAACTTTATTTATTTATTTTTCATTTGACCAGAGAGGGACAGAGTGGCAGGGCAGGGAAAGTAAGGCAAGCCACCAGGTCTGGGACTTGAACCATAGTCAGCCATGTGGGAGTCCAGAGCCCTTAACCATCATGCCACCAGTCAGGCCTCCAATTAATTTTCTTACCAAGAGTACTCAAGTGTGCCTCTTTCATTATACTTGATCAACATTGGATATTTCCAACAACAACAACAAAAACTTTGGTTTTTGAAATGGCACCAAAAATTGTATTTTATTATTTTAATCTGCATTTTCTTGCCCATTAGAAAAGCTGAATATTTTTTCAAAATTTTAATACTTATTTAAATTCCTCTACCATGGAGACTAGGAGGTGGCATGGTGGTTGGGGCCCTTGATTCCTACATGGCCAGACACAGTTCAAGTCCCAGACCTGGTGGCTTGCTTTCTCACTCCCTTCCCAACCCCTCATTAGCATTCACTTTCCTTTTTTCCTCCCAAACTCCCAACCCTAGGCAACATAAATCTGTTTTCTGTCCTACAGATTTAAGCTTGCCCTTTTTGTTGCAAATATTTTTTCTTTAATTATACTTTGTATTTTAAGTAGTGTTGTTTCTGACATAAATGATTTTTAAATTTTGGGGAGATCAAATCTATTCACCACTTTCCTATCATCTTCTTCATCCAAGGACCAAATATTATATCTCTATCCTGGGATTAAATATTGTAGACATTCTCTGTAACTTGTGCCTTTCTACTTTCTGGACCATTAATTTTTTTATTCAACAATGTCTATTGCAAAACTGATCCACTGAGTTTTTAACTTTAGTTATTTCACTTTTTATTTTTAGATGTTCCATTTGTTTTATAAAAATTTGTTAGATGATACATTGTTGTTTCCTATTCCCTGAAGATATTTTCAAGCTTATCTTATATTTCTTTAAAGGCAGTGGACATACTTACTTCATAATTATTTTTTAATTATTTATTTAATTTTATTTGTTGTTATTATTTTCTTAAAGAATTATTTTATTCAACTTTATTTATTTATTTAAATTTGACTTAGGGTGAGGGGCAAGTGAGAAAATACTCCATCAGGTCCAGGACTTGAACTGCGGTTGGCCATATGGGAGCCCAGTGCCCTTAACCACTGCACCACCTGCCAGTCCCAGATATTAT
>NW_006160036.1:1207282-1236622 GCF_000334495.1 Tupaia belangeri chinensis | reverse complement strand
CAGTGGCCGAATACATGGGAGTCCAGTGTCCTTAACCACCACGCCACCTGCCAGCCTAGTTTTTTGATTAAGAACTGTTTTTGACTCTAAGAACTGTGTTCAAAGTAATAAGTTCATTTTAAAAGCAAGGAAGAGGATTTAAAAAAATGCACAGTATATTACACTGCAGAGGAAGCTCTAGTTCCAAAGAATAATGAATAATGAGTGATAGTTAAGAGAAGTGGTCAGACACAAAGAAATTTTTCTTCTGGTTACAAAAAGATAACCACTAATCTGTGATTGTCCTCTCTTGCAGCTCTAAGTCTGAAAGATATAAAGGTAAGACTCTGGGACCAGCAGTTAGCCTAATGGCTATGTCGCTGGACTCCCATGTAGTTGACCACGGTTCAAGTCCTGGACCCGGTAGCTTAAATCACGCCAGGCGCGTGTGCATGCGTGCCCAAGATCCTGAGAGGAGAATGGAGAAGGAGTTGCGGCATGGCCATCCCCCTGGGGGGTGATTTCTCGCTTTCTGTCTCTCTTTCTTTTTGGCGAGCGCACGTGCCCTATAGCAAAAACCTCTAAAAAAATAAATAAATAAAAATTTAAAAAGAAAGGTAAGACTCTGTAGTGAAGGAAGAGAGTACCTTTTATTTAGTAGAACGCTTCAGTTGTTACATCTGAGACCTCTCATTATGATGGAAACTAACAATAATTTTTGCTCTAAGAATCCAGGAAGTTGCACAAACTGGGGAAGTTGGTTATTAAATCAAGGAAGTACAGGGAACTCAACTAAATAGTTGGGCTGTCTTTGTAATTAAAGTAAATGATAACCTCTAGCCTGCCAATTTGATGTTTAGTTTCTCTAAAGCACCAAAGTTGTGTTAACTGTGCGTAGGACCCAACAAATTTATAAAGATTCAGGATGAGTATCACTCAGGCCTGAGGAGAAAGCAGTATTAGATAAATGAGCTGTGATGGCTAATAGCTGTAGATCTGTACAAACCCTATCTACTGTGAGTCTCTCTCTCTCTTTTTAAAGTTTATTTATTTATTTATGGGAGAGAAAGACTGATTTTTAACAAGGTTGTACCATGTTGGGATCCACCTGCCCCAGCCTCCCGGTTAGCTGGGGCTGCGAGCTCATGCCACTGCACCAGTCTGTTTAAGTCAAGTTGGGAACCAAACCTGGGCCTCCCATGTGGCCTCGGCCTCTGAGCAGCATCACCCTAATAGCACATACCACTATAGCTGAGTTCCTATTATCTATCTCTTTCAGAATCCAAATAATTATCCAAATAAAAATAACATAATACCAATATGTTTGCTTAAGTCATTTTTCTTTTTTTTTTTTTTTTTTTGCAAGGGCATGTACACTTCCTGGAGAGAGACAGAGAGAGAGGGAAAGTGAGAGAGAGAAAGAGAGAGAGAGAGCAAATCACTTCCTGGGGTTTGGCTATACTGCAACCCCTTCTCCTCCATTCTCTTCTCGGGATTTTGCAAAAGTATACACAAGAGCCTGGTATTTTATTTTTTATTTTTTATTTTTGGAGAGGTTTTTGCTATAGGGCGCGTGTGCTCGCCAGACAGACAGAGATAGAGAGATAGAAAGCAGGAAATCACCCCCCAGGGGGGATGGCCACGCCGCAATCCCTTCTCCTCCATTCTCCTCTCAGGATCTTGGACACGCACGCACACACGCCCGGTGTGAGTTTAAGCCACCGGGTCCGGGACTCGAACCGCGGTCGACTACGTGGGAGTCCAGCGACATAGCCATTACGCTAACTGCTGGTCCCGAGCCTGGTATGTTTTTCAAGCTGTCATGTCAAGGACTTTAACCACAAAGTCAACCATGTGGGATTCAGCTGCCTTAACTACCATGCCACCAGCTAGCCCTTAAGTTTTCTAATTCCCATTTTGAAGGAGAAAAAGTAAAAACAAGTGACTATACTTAACAATAGTCATACTTACTGGAAGCCATTTGGATTATGAAATGTTATTGATAAATAAAAACAGGACAGCAAAGACACTAACACTTACTGAGTGTTCATAACATACCAGGCACTGTCCTCAGCAGAGTTCATGTATTTATCCAGCTAAGGCTTCCAACAATTCTATGAAGTAGGTACTATTATTATTCCTTCAAGGAGAAGCTGAGGAACAGAGAGTTGAGGAGCAAAGAGATGAAAAATATGCCAAAGATCACAAAGCTGCCATGTGGCAGAGAACTGCAAAACTGCATGCTCAACTAGGCTGCTACACCATAGTCCACCTGGCAGCAGTGTCTACAAGAAAGCAACTACTGAATATTACAGTTTTGCTAATTCTAAACAGACCTTACATTTTCAAGCATATAAGATCGGCCTCAGGTTATAAAATGGACTTTCTGATGGACTCCAAGGTCAGAGTGGGGAGAAGCCCTCTGCATCCCACATGACAGCCAGCATCCTCTGCTGGTCTCAGTGGGCTTCCTAGGGACTGCTTTGTTCTTAGTTAGAGCTTTATTTAGCAGGTGGAAAAGGGAGGCAGTAATGTTAATGAAATTCACAAATGATTCTAACTTGAGATGGTGCCAAATCGGTGATGACAGAAAAGCCATACAAAAAGGAAATGGAAAATTCGGATTTTAATGACTTTGTTTTCTTTACCAGGGGCTCTCAAATACCTCCACAATATATTTTTATGCATTACTGCAAGCCCCTTAAATCTCTTATTCTACCACCCTCCCTAAATAATTATAATAAAATCCAAAACATTATTCAAAAGCTGCCAGTCTGCCTTGTCAGGACTGCCTCTATCGATATCTTTACAAGATTCAGAGGGGAGGAGGGGTCAGGAAGACTGTGCCTCACCAGTACTGCGATGATCAAGGGTTCTTTTGTATGCACAGCAATAAGAACTAAGCTGCCCTAATACTGGCTGAAGGCAGAAGGAAGGAAGGAAGGGAAAGAAAATAGCAATTAAGCGGTACTTTGAAAGTAATCACTGCCCTAGCAGTCAGAGAAACTGACATTTCAGCTGATCATGGGTGAGAAATAAAGACGTGAGATGTCATTCATTTGATTATCTTTATATAGCTTTCAAAAAGTGAAAAAGTACAGTAATGTTCTCTTTATGCTCTTAAAAAAAATTAACTGGTAAAATTTCTAAAAAGGGTCAAGAAGTCACTCTTCCTACTGAATCTAGGTAAGAAGGTAAAACACTCTTTATATCTCATATAAACCTCAAGAAGGGGGGACCAGCAGGTGGTGTGGTGGTTGAAGGCACTGGACTCCCACATGGCTGACAATGGTTCGAGTCCCAGACCTGGAGGCTTGATTTCTCACTTTCCTTCTCTCTCTCTCTCACTCTGTCCCTCTCTGGTCAAATTAAAATAAATAAATAAATTCAGTTAAATAAAATAATTTTTTTTTTTTTGGAGAGGTTTTTGCTATAGGGCGTGTGCGCTGGCCAGACAGACAGAGACAGACAGAAAGTGAGAAATCACCCCCCAGGGGGGATGGCCACGCCGCAATCCCTTGTCCTCCGTTCTCCTCTTGGGATCTTGGGCACACACGCACATGCGCCCGGTGTGAGTTTAAGCCACTGGGTCCAGGACTTGAACCGCGATCGACTACATGGGAGTCCAGCGACATAGCCATTACGCTAACTGCTGGTCCCAATAAAATAATTCTTAAAAAAAGAGAAAATTTACAAAATTTCTATTAAAAAAAACTTAAGAAGGAGCTATCAAGGAGCACGAAGATTAAGGCAGCTGGATCTCACATGGACTAAGAGGTTAGCATCCAGGATCCAGTGGTTTGAGAAGCATGCCCAAGCACGTGTTCATGTGTGCCCAAAATGCTAAGAAGAGAATAGAGAAGAGACTGTGCAGTGACCACTTGGGGGTGGGGGGTGTGATTTCTCACTTTCCTTCTCCCTGTCTCTCTCTGGTGAGCACAGATGCCCTATAGCAAAAAATAAAACAAAAATAGAAAACTCAAGTTAGGTAGTCCTGGCAGGAAGGACTGCACTTCAAGTTAATTTTCGCCCTAAATTTTCTATATGCATTTTACCTCAAGCCTATGCAAAGAGAAGCTACAGAACAACAAAGTTGAATGATGCGTCAGGTTCTCACTAGTTTAAAGAAAGTCTAAGACTTCCAGAGTGTCATTTGGCCTAACACTCCAGCAAGACAGGGCTGACCCTGCACATCCTCCAGCGTCCTGAGGAAAGCAAAGGAGACTTGTAGCAGCCAGTGACAGAAGTGAGCTAGAAATGCTTCCTATATTCTTAGCAAGGTGGTCCACAAGGGACTAATATGACTTTAACTCCTCATGTTAAAATCCTGTGGTAAGGGGATGAGCAGGTAGTGTGGTGGTTAAGGCACTGGACTCCCACATGGCTGTCTACAGTTCAAGTCCCAGAATCAGCAGCTTGAAAAATCCCAAAAGGAGAATGGAGAAGGTATTGCGGCATGGCCGTACCCCCTGGGGGTGAGTTCTCTCTTTACCTCTCTCTGTCTCTCTCCCTAGTGAGCACATGTGCCCTATGACAACAACAACAACAAGCCTATGCTAAGTAGAGAGTAATTTTAGGACACTTATTAATAGAAAGGAAAGGAGAGACTTTAAAAAATTTGCTGCCATATGGGGCCAGCAGGTGGCATGGTGGTTAAAGGCACTGGACTTCGACATAGCTGACAATGGTTTGAGCCCCAGACCTGGTGGCTTGCTTTCTCACCCTCATGCTCCCCCCCACCTGGTACTTCTCTGGTCAAATTTTAAATAAATAAATAAATAAATTTTTAAAAAATTTGCTGCAGGACCAGCAATAGGCGTAATGGCAATGTTGCTGGACTCCCATGTAGTCGACTGCAGTTTGAGTCCTGGCCCCGATGGCTTAAACTCACACCAGGTGCATGTGCGTGCATACCCAAAATCCCGAGAGGAGAATGGAGGAGAAAGTACTGCGGCATGTTCATCCTCCTGGGGGGTGATTTCTCGCTTTCTGTCTCTTTGTCTCTTTCTGTCTTTCTGGTGAGCACATGTGCCCTATAGCAAAAACTTCTCTCTCTCAAAAAAAATTGTTGCCATAATCAAAATAACTTGACTTTTTCCCCCCAATGACACAAATGATATATGATCACTGTAAAAAAAATCAACTACTACAGAAATGTATGAAGAAGAAAGTAAAATAAAAGTCAGATGTGCAGAATATGGGAGGATAGATAAATGAATCTAATAAGAGCAGGTTTCCTTTTAGGACAAGAAAAATATTTTAAAATTAAGAATGGTGATGTATGCATGACTCTGTGAATATGCTGAAAGCCACTGTATTACACTCTGTAACAGAGTAAATACAGACTGGCTCCATTGTGCAGCAGTAATGTTCTGCTTAAGAGAAGCCAGCGTCCACATGGGAATCACAGTTGGAATCCCTAGGGCAGTCAGTCGGAAACACATAATAGACACTTGTGCAAGGACCCAAGATCTGATGGAAAAACACACCGGTCATTTATGTGTGCATGTCCAAAATCTAGAAAGGAGGGAAAAATGAAGGAGGGATTGTGGTGTGACCATGTCCCATGGAGGGTGTTTTCTCGCTTTTCCTCTCTCACTCTGCCTCTCTCCTGTGAGTGCACACACTCTCAGGCAGCTTAAAAAAATAATTACTTCAGCTAAAAAGAAAAGAATAGGGGTTAATTTAAATAAAACCAAAACAGTTATATAACAGTATATAAAGGTACTATGCAGCTATGGTATGAATCAGTTTGGAAAACAGTTTTAGAATGAAGGCAATAGAAATAATTATTTGATGCATTCTCATATTCATAGGGTGTCAGGTAATGTTACTAGGTGACAAGTCTAACAGTGCCTATGGAACAAGAAGAGAGAAATAAAGCAATGATTACAAAACAGTGTGGTTAATACTGCATGTTCTGGGCCTGATAACACAGGGAATAGGGAGTGAAAATAAAGACATTTTTAAAAGGGTATGGAATGGGGGTGGAGTTTCCTGGGGATGGACAAGTGAACTATGTTGCAAAAAGCACTAATATTTTCCAACTGAGAGCTGTCCCTGGAACCAAGAGCCATTTGCATAATTATTCAGAGTGGAAAATTTTCATAGGCTTCCTTAGACAGAACTACTACAGACAACATCTCCTTTTTATGCCTGTAGGGTAAATCCCCCAAAGAGAAATAACTGCCCAAGGGCACAAACATTTTCCAAGCTGCATTTCAAAAATATTCCAAATAATTTTCTTTTTTTTTAAAAAAATAATTATTTTATTTAACTTTATTTATTTATTTTTCATTTGACCAGAGAGGGACAGAGTGGCAGGGGAGGGAAAGTAAGGCAAGCCACCAGGTCTGGGACTTGAACCATAGTCAGCCATGTGGGAGTCCAGAGCCCTTAACCATCATGCCACCAGTCAGGCCTCCAATTAATTTTCTTACCAAGAGTACTCAAGTGTGCCTCTTTCATTATACTTGATCAACATTGGATATTTCCAACAACAACAACAAAAACTTTGGTTTTTGAAATGGCACCAAAAATTATATTTTATTATTTTAATCTGCATTTTCTTGCCCATTAGAAAAGCTGAATATTTTTTCAAAATTTTAATACTTATTTAAATTCCTCTACCATGGAGACTAGGAGGTGGCATGGTGGTTGGGGCCCTTGATTCCTACATGGCCAGACACAGTTCAAGTCCCAGACCTGGTGGCTTGCTTTCTCACTCCCTTCCCAACCCCTCATTAGCATTCACTTTCCTTTTTTCCTCCCAAACTCCCAACCCTAGGCAACATAAATCTGTTTTCTGTCCTACAGATTTAAGCTTGCCCTTTTTGTTGCAAATATTTTTTCTTTAATTATACTTTGTATTTTAAGTAGTGTTGTTTCTGACATAAATGATTTTTAAATTTTGGGGAGATCAAATCTATTCACCACTTTCCTATCATCTTCTTCATCCAAGGACCAAATATTATATCTCTATCCTGGGATTAAATATTGTAGACATTCTCTGTAACTTGTGCCTTTCTACTTTCTGGACCATTAATTTTTTTATTCAACAATGTCTATTGCAAAACTGATCCACTGAGTTTTTAACTTTAGTTATTTCACTTTTTATTTTTAGATGTTCCATTTGTTTTATAAAAATTTGTTAGATGATACATTGTTGTTTCCTATTCCCTGAAGATATTTTCAAGCTTATCTTATATTTCTTTAAAGGCAGTGGACATACTTACTTCATAATTATTTTTTAATTATTTATTTAATTTTATTTGTTGTTATTATTTTCTTAAAGAATTATTTTATTCAACTTTATTTATTTATTTAAATTTGACTTAGGGTGAGGGGCAAGTGAGAAAATACTCCATCAGGTCCAGGACTTGAACTGCGGTTGGCCATATGGGAGCCCAGTGCCCTTAACCACTGAACCACCTGCCAGTCCCAGTTATTATTATTTTTCAGTTTGACCAGAGAGAGACAGAGAGATGGAAAGTGAGAAAGCAAGCCACCAGGTCTGGGACTCAAACCACGGTCAGCCATGTGCGAGTGTCCAGCACCTTAACCACCATGCCACCTGCTGGCCCCACTTACTTCATATTTTGTGAGTGACAATTCCAACATCCTTTGGGACCTTATTTTCTTGTGTTTGGTTATTCTGTTGAATGTACTAATTATTAGCCTTACATAATTATGGGAGTCACTGCCTAATGGTTACAGAGTCTCGGTTTGGGCTGATGAAAATTTTTTGAAATAGTGGTTATGGTTGGACAACCTTATGGATATAATTAATGACACTGAACTGTATGTTTAAAAGTGGCTAAAATAGTCACTTTTAAGTTTTATGCAATATACACACATACAGGTAAGGCCACAATAAAATAGTTTGTTATTAAAAAGATTTTTTTAAAAAAAGAATTATTATATTTAACTTTATTTATTTATTTATTTATTTTTAATTTGACTAGAGAGGGACAGAGTGAGAGAGGGGAGAGAGAGAGGGAAAGTGAGAAAGCAAACCGTCAGGTCCGAGACTCGAACCACAGCCAACCATGTGGGAGTCCAGTGCCCTTAACCAAACTGTTGGCCCCCAGTTATTAAAAAGTTTTAAAATTAAAGTAAATATTAAAAATTATTAGGCCAGCAGGTAGCATGGAGTTTAAGGGAGCTGGATTCCACATGGTTGATCTCATGGTTCAGGTCTCAGATGCAGCAGCTTGACATACTCTGCATATGCATGTCGGTCCAAAATCCTGAGAGGTGAGTGGAGGAGAAGGAATTGAGGCACAGCCATCCCTTCCTTGGGAAATGATTTCTCACCTTCCTTCTCTCTGTCTCTCTCCAGCATGCACACACACTCTATTAACAAACTTTAAGATAAAATAATTAGGCCAACAGATAGTGTGGTAGTTAAGGTGGCTGGATCCCACACGGCAGACTGTGTGATTCAAGTCTCAGATGTGGTGGCTTGAAAAATACACCAGGCATGTGTGTGCCCAAAATCCTGAGAGAATGAAGAAGGAATTGTGGCCAGCCCCCTTGGAAGGTGCTTTCTCACTTTTACTCTCTCTCTTTGTCTTTATCTCTCTCCGGGAAGAGCACGTACCTTATAACAAATTTTAAAAAAATATTAAAAGTTATAATGGGGATTCTTTGGAGTCTAGGATGAAGGTACATTCTTCCCTAGGAGATATCCTTTTATTTCTGCAAGACACCTATAGACATTACCGATATAGAAACATTTTTAACTCTTAATTTCCTGCCTTAGATTTCCTAAATCCCAATAATGCAACTCTGCAGGAGAGGTGGTCCACTGCAGTGTCTGCAATCTCTAATGGACAGATTTTCTTTCCTTACTTGTTCCTGCTCTGCTTAGTGCCAAAGACAATTCTACTCCTGGTCCCTGAGACTGAGGTGAGGGGTACCATGTTTATTTTTGGATTCACCTGAGGATGTATTCCTTTTTTTTTGGAGAGGTTTTTTTTGTTTTGTTTTGTTTTGTTTTGCTATAGGGCGCATGCGCTCTCCAGACGGACAGAGAGAGACAGAGAGACAGAAAGCAAGAAATCACCCCCCAGGGGGGATGGCCACACCGCAATCCCTTCTCCTCCATTCTCCTCTTGGGATCTTGGGCACGCATGCACACGTGCCCAGCGTGAGTTTAAGCCGCCGAGTCCGGGACTCGAACTGTGGTCGACTACGTGGGAGTCCAGCGACATAGCCATTATGCTAACTGCTGCTCCCAAGGGTGTATTCCTTTGAGGTCTAAGCCTGCAGTTAGAGAGTTTTCTATTCAACTCCCCACTTTAAGATGGGTCTGAGCTTCCATTTCTGCAATTTGGCCTTCAAGGTAGTAAGACCCACAAATTAATTGCAAGCAAATGTCCTCAGGGTAAATGCAGGTTTTTATACTCGGTTTACTCCTTAAAAATTCTGATTCTCGGGCAGGCAGGTGGTATGTGGGTGAGGGTGCTGGACTTTCACATGGCCAGCAGAGGTTCGAGTCCTGGACCCGGCGAATTTCTCTCTCTCTCTGTCTCTTTCATCAAATTAAAGTAAATAAGTTAAAAAAAAATGTTCTGGTTCTCTCTTAAAATGTTTAGTTGGTAATTCCCTGCTTTATTGTTAGCTTTTCTGTGCTTTTAAAGTGTTTTAAACATGCTACCCTGTTTAACAGTTGTTTTCAGCTGAGCTCTCTGACATTATTAAAAATGGAAGACATGGGAACCAGCAGTTAGTGTAATGGCTATGTCACTGGACTCCCACGTGGTCGACCGCGGTTCGTGGCCCAGACCCGGTGGCTTAAAACTCACGCCGGGCGCGTGTGCGTGCGTGCCCAAGATCCCGAGAGGAGAATGGAGGAGAAGGGATTGCGGCGTGACCATCCCCCCTGGGGGGTGATTTCTCGCTTTCTGTCTCTATGTCTCTCTCTGTCTGTCTGGCGAGCGCATGCGCCCTACAGTGAAAATCTCTCAAAAAAAAAAAAATGGAAGACAGAACTCTATTTTCATCTAGATTTTGTATAGTTTGAATTTACAATTTAATGTTTTAATTCACCTGACGAATATGGTACATGTTAAGGTTTCTTTGTTATTAGTTATAGTTAGAATATCAGATTTTCCATTTATAAATTTTATCAAGCCAAACAAGTATCTTCACTCTTCATTCACTGAGATTAATCTGAATTGAATTTATTTTCACATTTTCACGTACAATTTTTGACCCAGTGACCTAACAGATTCTCTCAGTAATCTAATAAGTGTTACATGTAACAGCTTCTAAGACACACTGGTAAAAAAATCAACCACCACTGGGCCACTGTAGAAACACAATTAAGAATAAAGCAAGGGTGCATTTTCCTTGTATGTCCCCTCTTATAAATAGCAATCTGGTAGACACATCCTGGATGAAACTGCTGCTGAGTTAACCATTTGGTCGCCAAATTGCAAGACAAGAAATACTGGATATGTTCAGTTTGATCTAATTAGTATTCTCTGACTTAATAATTTTGCAAACTGAATCACTCTACAAACTAAATATAGAAAAGTTATTATTATGGTCTGGTTTCTAAGCAACCATTTCATTAAGAAAAGCTCCACTTGGGAAAAACATCTGTTTGCCAGTAAGATTTCTGCTGTCATCATATAATTTCATGGTGAAAAATCCATGGTCACTCTCTGCTTTGGTAATTCCTAGTTGTGAAAGGTCAACAGGGGGTACTACAACAGAGGGAACCATCTGTTTCAATCTGTACTAGTCCCTAAACCTTGTATATATCATGAAACCATTCACTTTTCCTAAACAGCTATGTAAATTAAAAACATTCTCTTCTGATTATATAAGCATTACATGTTCATACAAGAAAGTATAAAAAGCATGAGGAAAGGCACAAAGAAGAAAATAACAATCATGTGAGTTTTTGACTGAAGTCAAATATCATTTGAAATTAGATTCTACTACTAAAAAAATTCTTTAAAAACAACTGCCTAAAATAACTCCATACGTTTTACCTTTTTCTTCTATTATCAGAATTTTTTTGGTAGTAGTTAAGGTCTGAGTGCTGGACTATGGAGAGTAGCCCGCTCTCCGCACTGGAGAACTGAGTTCAGAGATTTGTACAGATATGCAAATGTTCTGGTTGCATTTCATGAAATAGGCTTAAAGAGACGCGGCATTCTCTGCCAGTGGTGAGAAGGTGATGACGATGTGTACGTGGCTTGACTCAACATGTGGTATGAAATGTCCTTGCTCAAACAGGTAGGAGGAGGCCTAAGACAGGGATTTTTCAAATCTTTTTTTTTTACATAAATTCTCAAGAGAGGGCTCAATGAAAGAGAAACAAAGCAGGGATATCTGCTTAGAGTGGGATTACAGGATCCTTCAAGCCCACTCAGGCCACCCTCTCCTTCACTGATCCTGAGTGTTCTGGAGAACACTGGCATCATGCAGCCCTTCCTGTCCACATAGTACCCCCAACTACAGTCTTGGTACTTTGTTCAGACTGCACTCCGGCTTGGAACACTCTGCCCTCTCTTCTTTCCTAGGCTGGTTTCCAAGCATCCACTAGACCTCAGCTTATGGGTCCCTTCCCCATAAGGTAAAATGTTCCTAAAACAGGCTCTGTAGCACTGCGTATCTTTTCTTCAAAGCACCTATAAGGGCCACAATTTATATTTGTCTGTGCGATTATTTGATTAACATTTGTCCTCTTCAAACTGTAAACTCCATGAAGACACATGATGTTTTTCTCAGCAATGTACCTAGCACGGTGCCCTGAACATAATAGTGCTCCATACATATCAGTTAGATGAATGAATATTTTATAATGATTTTTTATTTGATTTTTTTTTTTTGGAGAAGTTTTTGCTATAGGGCGCATGTGCTCGCCAGAAAGGCAGAGAGAGAGACAGAGAAATAGAAAGTGAGAAATCATTCCCCAGGGAGGGATGGCCACATCGCAATCCCTTCTCCTCCATTCTCTTCTTGGGATTTTGGGCACGCACACACATGGGCCCGGCATGAGTTTAAGCCACAGGGTCCGGGACTCGAACCATGGTCTACTACATGTGAGTCCAGCAACATAGTCATTACGCTAACTGCGGGTCCCATGATTTTTAGAATTAGAATTATTTTGAAATTTGATCAGGGAGAGACAGAGAGAGACAGAGAGGGAAAGTGAAAGATCAAATCTGGAACTTGAACTGTGGTCAGTTATGTGGGAATCCAACGCCTTAACCACCATGCCACCCTGCTGGCCTATAAAGATTTTAAGTCACTAAGAAAAAAAGCAATGGGCCAGCCAACTGCATGGTTCAAATCCTGGAGCTGGCTGCTTGAAAAACATGCCAGGTGCTTATGCATGTATACCCAAAATCCTGAGAGAAAAATGAGAAAAGATTGTGGCATAGTCATCTCCCTTGGGGGGTGCTTTCTTACTTTCTCTCTCTCTCTCTTCTTTCTCTGCCTCTGGCAAGTACATGTAGCTATAACAAACAATCAAAAGCAAAATATTATACTTACAATTCTCTTTTTGTCCCTCTCTAAAGTTAGGTTATTAGTAGTGGAAAACAAGACCTGGTCATAAAGTACAAAAGTGCTTCTAAAACAGCCTTAGTGATCATGACCCAGCAGGTGGACAAGAGGGATGACCAAATTGGGTACTTGGTAGCTTAATGTCTATGATCCATTTCCTGAGGCTTGACTTTCTCCCAATCTTCAGGCCTCTTCAGGGATAGCAGAGATACCACAAGATCAGGAAACAAACTAAGTATAAAAGCCTAATGTACAAATCTAAAACCGAGCTGCCAAAACTGTACCTACATCATTTAAGTGTATTCTTCCACCCCTGCCTAGGAACTTGACATGACCAAAGTGGGTAACTGATGCTTCATCCAGTTAAAAATGTTAAACTTATGATTCAGCAACTAAAGGAACTGTGTCAGGCTTAATAAAAAACGTAATTGGGCTTACTAAGTGTGTGAACAGCTTCAAGGATCACTTAGTCACACTTGGTGAGATTAGGAATTCTAAATTGTATTTGAAATAAAGGGTGATGTAGAATGCTTGGTTTAGGAGTAGAAGTAAAAGCAGAGTACCCCTCCAGCTGTTACCTCAGTGGAGCTCGAACAAAATGGATGGATTTTTTGAGTACAGGATGTTGTACTTAAAGATAAGTCTAGAGAAGAACTTGCTATTTTACTTGTAAGCTCTCTTATTATTTCATCCTCCTTAACTTGTTTTAAAATTTTACATTTACCAAACAAAGAGTGGGTCCACTACAAAATTTAAATAGCTGTTCTGCAGGGAAGGTACTTACACCTTCTTAATTGCTTGTAAAGCAACTGACTCTTTACCCCAAGGTATCTCACAATTGCCTTCTTGGTAGTGAATCCTGCCTTTGTGACAGTTAGTCTTCATTAATAGGAGGGGAGGACTTGAAATGAGCCCTGGAAATTATGGTAGTAAGACATGTTTAATTGCTTTGTCAAGATCTACTGGTTCATGGCTTAATTTTACTATGTGCAAGAGCAGAGGCTGTGGTGATTTGAGAAAGGTGAGAAAATGGAATGGAGAGAGGAGAGAAAAACACAGTGGTATAAAAGTCTTGGCTTTGACATTGAACTGACTCCACTTACTGGTCGGCCCAGAAATAACGTATGAGCCTTGGTTTCTTTGAAAAATATAAAGAGATATCGATCCTTACAAGATTGAGGTGATGAATAAATGAAATAAACTATTTATAATGTGTAGGTAGTATTTACTTTATCATGAGTGAAAAATAAGAGCAAAGGGGGAACCAGCAGTTAGCGTAATGGCTATGTTGCTGGACTCCCACGTAGTCGACCGCGGTTCGCATCCCGGACCCGGTGGCTTAAAACTCACGCCGGGCGCGTGTGCTTGCGTGCCCAGGATCCCAAGAGGAGAATGGAGGAGAAGGGATTGCGGCGTGACCATCCACCCTGGGGGATGATTTCTCGCTTTCTGTCTCTATGTCTCTGTCTGTCTGGCGAGCGCACGCGCCCTATAGCAAAAATCTCTCCAAAAAAAAAAAAAAAAAAGAGCAAAGGAAATATAATAACCCTCAATAAGTATGATACTTTCAAATCCAGGAAGCCCATTTTCGAGACATTACTGGGAGGCTGGCAACAATAAGGGCTCCCTGGACTGCCCTACAGAAAAGCCCAAAGACTTGGCATCCCAACACCTTCCCTGTTCCAGGTTGGTCCCATTCCTCTCCTCCTTGGCCATTTTGCTCCACTAGCAACGTGAACTACCCACCCTCCTTCGTATTTGGCCCACTCCTGAGCATCTGTCTCTTTTGCTTTCCTTCAGCGTCTACCCCTCACTGCATCTCCACATGTCTAACTCCTGTCTGTCCACTCTTCATAGTCCTAAGACCTCCACAAAAAACTACTGCTCTGAAATTTTTTTGAGAGAGATACTTTGCTATAGGGAGCATGTACTCACCAGAGAGACAGAGAAAGACAGACAGACAGAAAGTGAGAAATCACGCCCCCAGGGATGATGGTCACACTGCAATCCCTTCTCCATTCTCCTCTCAGAATTTTGAGCACACACGCACATGTGCCCAGTGTGAGTTTTAAGCACTGGGTCCAGGACTCGAATCACAGTCAACCATGAGGGAGCCCAGCAATGAAACCATTATGCTATCTGTTGGCCCCATGCTCTGAATTTTTTAAGTTTATTTTTTATTTTTATTTATTTATTTTTTAGAGACATTTTTGCTTGCCAGAGAGACAGAAAGCAAGAAATCACCCTCTCTCCCGGGGCATATGAATCAGTACTTCATTACTGTTATTGTCAAATATTGGGCTGTTGGAAAAGTCATGAAGCATTTTGGACAGAAAAAACAGAAAAATACATCATGACTTCCCCAACAACCTAATAATATCCCATTATGTGTATATACTAATATTTATTTATCCCTTTACCAGGTAATAGATATTAAAGTTGTTTTTTATTTTGGTTATTATGAATAATGATATTTAAGCTTCTTCTCTTGGGACTATACCTAGGAGTGGGATTGACAGGGCAAATGCTTTAACCTTCTGAGAACTGTCACCTTCCCAAAGCAATTGTACCATTTTACATTTCTACCATAAATGTAAGAGGGTTATAATTTCTCCATGGTCTCATGGTCTATTTTTTTTTTTTTAGTTTATTTGTTTGTTTATTTATTTATAGAGACATAATCTCACTGTGTTATCCAGGCAGGCTGTGAAATCATGCCATAATCCTCCTGCTTTGGCCTCCCAAGTGGCTGGGATTCTATAGGTGTGTACCACCACACCTAGCTTTTTTTTTTTTTTTAATTAACTAGAGGGCACGTGTATTTGTCAGAGAGAGACAGAGAGGCAGAATTTCTCTATCCTTGGGATTATGGGCACACTCACAACATGTCAGCATGCTTTTTCAAGCCACCAGGGCCGGGTCGCACAACTGACTTTTGGGGGTGAGCCTGGAATCTAAACTGGGCCTCCAGTCCAGTGAGCAACTGAGTAACAACTAGTATACACAACAGCACCAGGGTCTAAGCTTTTTTTTTTTTTTTTTTTTTTTAAGTTTATTAATTCCTTTCTTCCATGGCTGAGATAGAGACAGATAGACAGAAAGATATGCACCCCCTCAGTGGGGTCCCCATGCTATGATACAACCTCAACCCCATACCAATCCTGGATTGTGGACATGTGTGCACTCAGGGAGTTCTCTAGAGGCACACCCAGACCTTCCCGTGGGGGTTGGGGGTGAGCCACACAGAGCACTGCGTTACTACTGTGCCACCATCTAGCCCCTAAATTCCCTACTTTACAATGTCGTTTACAGGTATCAGAAATACAACAAATTTCTGAAACACTACACAGGCAGCTACATGTTTCCCTCACTCACGGTTTCAGTAAAGTGCATAAATCCCAGGACAGATTTCTGAAGCTTCTTTCCTGATGCTCCTAAACTGATGCAAATACCTTTCACACTAATGACCAAAGGTAGGAAGAAAGGAGAGGGGTATGAGGTAACAGAAACTGGGTTCACCAGTGGAAGACAAGTTTCAAAGATATAAAGAGATTGCTTAAAAGTTAAGACTGTGTATGTTGCCAAATGAGGAAATCAAAACATCAAATAGGCATGAGATCAGAATATTATTAAGTTACATGAAGGGTTGATTTGTAGCGACCCCATTTTCCATAGGAAGGCCTCGTTCTCCTATATATAAGACCAAAGGGAAACAGTCTTTGTACACAGACTTTGTACCTTAGGAACAGGAACAATGTAGATACTAGGATTCATTATTTTTCCCTTTGGCAAGAACAGTCTTCAGAGCCCTAGAGATTCAGATTCAAATCCTGATGGCACTTACTTTCTGTGTTATCTTGGGCCAATTACTTAATGTCTTTGGGCCTCAGTTTCCTCATCTGTAAAATAGGGGCAATAATTCCTAATTTGCTTGCCATGATGAATACATAATAGTCATTCAATAATCCTTTTTTTTTTCTTGGAGAGGTTTCTGCTATAGGGTGCATGCGCTCACCAGAAAGACAGAGAGAGACAGAGAGATAGAAAGCGAGAAATCACTCCCCGGGGGGATGGCCACGCCACAATCCCTTCTCTTCCATTCTCCTCTTGGGATCTTGGGCACACACGCACACGCACCTGGTGTGAGTTCAAGCCACCGGGTCCAGGACTCAAACTGCGGTCGACTACATAGGAGTCCAGCGACATAGCCATTATGCTAACTGCTGGTCCCACAATAAACCTTTTTTAAAAATAATTATTTTATTTCACTTTATGTATGTATGTATGTATGCATGTACATATTTAAAATTTGACCAAAGAGGAACAGAGTGAGAGAGAAAGAGAGGGAAAGGAGAAAGCAAGTTGCCAGATCTGGGCCTCAAAAAACAGCAATATGGGAGTCCAGTGCCCTTAACCACCGTGCCACCTGCCAGCCCCAACAGGCACTCCATAAATGATAGCTTTTATAATATTTATTGCCTCTTTCCATCCATGGCAGTTTTCTAGAGCAATTTTGGAAAGTGAAAATAACTACAGTAACTACAAAGCAGTCAGTTCATTTTGACTTACAGGTTAAATGTAATAAACTGCTAAATATTCTGATGTAAATCCAAATGTATCAATCTTTGGTTGATAGAGAAAACCACCAGACCATCCAAAGATGAAGCTAGTATAAAACTCAAATGTTCTGGGCTGTAAAATGCAACCTCTGACCTGGGAGAGGAAAAGGAAGCATTAGATCTACCATCTGGACTATAATTAAAGATAAGGTGCAAGAGAGAAAATCCCTGTGAAATAGGTCCCAGTTCCACCACTCTCTGAACTTTCTAACGGCAGCAAATCAATTCTTCATTTATAAAAGGATTATAATGTCTGCTCTTAGTATAGCTCTCAGGATTGTTGACAGAATCTAAGCTTTCTAGATGATTGAGCATTATTGAATTCTAATAACACTGATAAAGATAACATTTGTATTTTAAAATGTATTATGTATTTATTCATTTAGTTTGCTAGAGGGCCTGTGTGCTAGCCAGAGAGTGGGATAGGAGCTAGAAATCTCCATAAGGGGCATGGCCACATTGCAATCCCTTCTCTTCCATTTCTCCCTCTTTTGGGGATTTTGGGCACACATGCACATGTACACAGCATGATTTTCAAGCCACAGGGTCGAAGACTCAAAACTGTGATAGCATGTGCTGGTTAGATACTGTGATCCACAGGCTGAGACAACATGGAAGGCCTGGATTTAATTCCTGATCCACTCTGAAAGCTAGGTCCAGTGGTGCATGTCTATAGTACCAGCTACTTAAGAGGCTGAGGCAAAAGGTCACAAGACAAGACTCCATCTCAAAACCACATACACACACGCGCCGCACATACAAAGCAAAATGCTCAACATCAGTCATTAAAGAAATGCAAATCAAAATCACAATGAGATACTACTTCATATTCACTATGATGGCTATAATAAAAAAGCCAGACAATAACAAGTATAGGCAAGGATGTGGAGAAACAAACCCTTACACATTGTTGGTAGGGAGGTAAAGTAGCGGTAGCTGCTTTGGAACACAGTTACTATACAACCCAGCAATTCTACTCCTAGGTGTATACCCAGGAGAAATGAAAACTTGTCCTCACAAAAATTTGTGCACCAATATTTATATTGACAGTTTTATATTGTCAGAGGGTGCACATATTTGCTAGAGAGAGAAGAGGGTAGGGGAGGAGAGAGAGAATGCACCATCCAGTGGTGCATGGTCATGCCACAATGTTTTTTCCTCTGTATCTCTACCCTGACAGGATTTGAGGCGCACATGCATATGTGCTTGGCATGACTTTCAAGCCATCGGGATTCAAACTAGAGTTGACAATGTGGGGTTCAGCTCCCTATGTGGAATGCTTAACTGCTGTGCTATGGAACCAGTCCTTCATAGTAATGTTTTACTTATTTACTTATTTATTTATTATAATTGCTAGAGAGCATGTGTGCTTATCAGAAAGAGACAGAAAGAGAGAGGGAGAAGTGATCCCATGGTGGGGCTTGATCATGCCACAATCTCTTCTCCTCAATCCTGTCAGGATTTGGGAAACCTATGCACATGCACTTAACTTGTTTTTCAAGTTGCCAGGGCTCGGATTTGAACTCCAGTTGGCCATGTGATATCTGACTCTCTCAACCACTAGGCCATGAGACTAGCCCAATAGCAACATTAATTTTTTTTCCTCCAGAGGATACATGCACTCCCCAGAGGAGAGAGAATAAGAAAGTACTCCTTTGAGATTGTAGGCACATATGCACATGAGTCCAGCATGTTTTTCAATTCACTGAGTCCAGGACTCAAACTATGCAGTTGGCCACATGGGATCCAGTGCTTTAATGGGCTGGCTGGTAGCAGTATTTTATTTATTTATTTATGAGAGGTTTTTGCTATAGGGCACGTGTGCTCACCAGAAAGACAGAGAGACAGAGAGACAAAAAGCGAGAAATCACCCCCTGGGGGGATGGCTACATTGCAGTCCCTTCTCCTCTATTCTTCTCTTGGGATCTTGGGCATGTACGCACAAGCGCCCGGTGTGAGTTTAAGCCACCAGGTCTGGGACTCAAACTACAGTCAACTACATGGGAGTCCAGCAATGTAGCTATTACGCCAACTCCTGGTCCGGATAGTCACACAACTCTTTAAACATACTAAAACTCATTGACTTGCACATTTTAGTTAGGTGAATTCAAGGTATCTAAACTATATCTCAGATAAGAAGTTTAAAAAATGGGGATGATGTCTATTTCCCATAACTACTTCAAGAATTTATGGAGATAGCACACATAAGAGACATTCACTAAATGCTCTTTTGTTAATTGGGTGGTACAGAAATCAGGCCAGGACATAAAAGAAACCTTTCCATTTCAAGGACATAAATGGTAATGGTAAACTTCATAGGACTGCATTCCAAAATTCAATGCCAGGTCCAATTAGATGATCCTTCAAGGGATAGAATTATTTTCAGTTAATAGTTTCTCAACTTACTTTATTTGAGGTAGAAATATGAGAATGAGATAGAAAGTTCAGTCTCTGGCAAGTTAAGACTTGTAATCCTGCTCAGTTTGAAACTGTAAAAACAATTTCACCTTGTATCTACCTTCCCCCTTCCGGGCCTTTGCCTTCCCTTTCTTTGGCTCTTTTGCCAAAAATAAAAAGTCTCCATTTGAAAGGAAAGGGGTGGAAGAGCTGGTACAATCTGTTTGGACATGTCAAGATGTCTGGATTCTCTTCACTCTATGCACAGGCATACTTTCACCACCTCCCATGCTTGGCTTAGAGCCTAGGGTTTTTTTCTTTTACTTTTTTTTAATGACCCTGGTAGTTTTAACCAAAGATTCTTTGACACTGAAAGGGATCCTAGGATCCCATGAAATTTATCTGTTGCTTTCATCTTTTAAATAATTGAAATTGACTGAGGAGACACATGAGCAGATCCACAGTATGATAAATAATCTGACTATAATATCTTATTTGAAGAATATAACTTCTTTTTTTTTTTGGAGAGGTTTTTGCTATAGGGAGTGTGCGCTTGCCAGACAGAGAGAGACAGAGAGATAGAAAGCGAGAAATCACCCCCCGGGGGGATGGCCACGCTGCAGTCCCTTCTCCTCCATTCTCCTCTCAAGATCTTGGGCACACAAGCACACGCGCCCAGCGTGAGTTTTAAGCCACCAGGTTCGGGACGCAAACCGCAATCAGTTACATGTGAGTCCAGCGACATAGCCATGACTCTAACTGCTGGTCCCAAGAATATAACTTCTTTACTTGTTATGTTCATTATTGAACATCTGTTTCAAAACTGAAATGTGAAAAATGCCCCAAATATCTAATTTATCTTATGAGACTCTTAAGGATAAATGTGCATGTATGTATGTATGTATTTTATCCATGTAGAGAGCAAGTGCCTGTATACTAGAGAAAGAGAGAGAGAGAGAGAGGAGCACCCTCAACAGGGTCTCATCACACTGATCCCTTACTCAGCGCTCAGGATCCTCAAGATCTGGGGTACGTACACATGCACCTGGTATATTTTCAACCCAACCCCCAGATTTGAACTATAGTTGGCCACATGGCTTCTAGCACTATATTTAAGTTTGCTACCAACTGTGCCTCCAGGCTGGGCCATTCAAGGACACATTTTAACTCCTGTGTTGAAAAAGAGGACTTTTACCTTATATACTTCCTTGTCACTGAAAAAAAATTTTAAGAGCAGTGGGAATGGATTACTTGCATAATAATTAAAACAATGAACAAAGAATACACAAGGGGTATGAAAACGGGGAGAGACTTAGTCTGTTTAAGGCTAAGTCACTGGCTGGCCCAATTGCACAGCTGGTCACTGCACAGAGGAAGCTGGATCCAATATGGCTAACCCTTTTGGCCTGAAAAAATATACTGGGCCAATGCCCTTGCCCAGCATCCTGCTGGGATAGAGAATTAAAGGAAAAAGGATTGTGACATGACCAGGATCCATTGGGGAGGTGCTTTCTCTCTCTTTTTCTCTCTTTTTCTCTCTCTCACATTCAAATCCTCTGGCATTTAAAAAATAATAATAAAATAAAGACAGGGGCTAGCAGATGGCATGAATGTGAAAGCAGCTAAATCGCACAAGGCCTACTGATCAGTTCAACTTCTGAACCTGGTGGCTTGAAAATGATGCCAGGAACATGTGTATGCATACCCAAAATCCTGAGAGGAAAATGAAGGAGAAGGGATTGTGGTATGGCCATTTCCCAAGAGGGGAGATTTCTCTCTTCCACTCTCTCTTTATCTTCCTCTCTCTCTGTCTCTCTTTTTTAATTTATTCATTTTAGTTTTTTTTTTTGGAGAGGTTTTCACTATAGGACGTGTGCGCTTGCCAGACAGAGAGAGACATAGAGACAGAAAGCGAGAAATCACCCCCCAGGGGGGATGGTCACGCCACAACCCCTTCTCCTCCATTCTCCTCTCGGAATCTTGGGCACGCATGCACACGCACCTGACGTGAGTTTTAAGCCACTGGGTCCAGGACACGAACCGTGGTCGACTATGTGGGAGTCCAGCAACATAGCCATTACCCTAACTGCTGGTTCCTCTCTCTCTGTCTCTTGAAAGCACATGTACCCTGTAGCGAACTACACACACACACACACACAAAAAAAAAAAGAAAGAAAAAATTAAGTCATCTAGGCCAGTCAGAGGGACACAGCAGTAATACCATGCTCTGTACATGCTAGGTATGTGTGCCTGTCCTCACTGGCAAAGGCTAGGGTGGATCGTGATGTGAAAACCCTTTGTGTGTGTGTATGTGTGTGTGTGTGTGTTTGTCTCATAGAAGAAACAAAATAAACTTTAAAGAAAAAACTATTAAGACCTATCTGTAACTGAATAGTGACTAAACTCAGCAAGCTGGTATATAATTCTCCGCCTAAAGAAGCTGCTACTAACTAGGAGCACCTGCTAGGACAACAAAAATCAACCACCACTATTTTAGGAGGAATAAACAGAGATGTGGAGAGTCTTTCAAAAAATTAAATTTTAACTCATGGAGAATTTGGTTTTCAGATTGTTGTTACTAACAGCACACACAGATGAAATTCTTAAATCAGGCATCGATATCTACCTGTTAAACAAATGAATTTATTTAATTTCCCCTCTGCTCTCTGCCTAGACTGTAGACAGAGTTGGTGCGACTTTATAAAAGAAACCCAAAATATCAGGACCAGCAGATGGCACAATGGTTATGTCACTAGACTCTCATATAGTGACTGTGGTTTGAGTCCCGGACCCAGCAGCTTTAAACTCACACCCAGCGCTGGGTGTGTGAACGTGCCCAAAATCCTGAGAAGAGAATGGAGAAGAAGGGATTGCAGTGTAGACATCCCTCCTGGTGGGTGATTTTTCACTTTCTGTCTCTTTTTGTCTCCAGTGAGTGCATATACCCTATAACAGAAATCTCTCTTAAAACAAAAAACCCAAAATATCAATAGTAAGAAAAATGTACACTGTAACTCTCACAGAGCCATTTAAATGGCCTAGAAAAGAAAAACTTTAGGACCAGCCAAGTGGCATCGTGGTTAAGGTGGTTGAATCCCACATGGCCAAGTGCTCGGTTTGAGGCCCAGACCTGGCAGTTTAGAAAATAGACCAGGCATATATGCATGCATGCATGCCCCAAATCCCCAAAAGGGACTATGGTGTGGCCATTCCCTCTGGGGTTGGGGGTTGATTTCTCACTTTCTCTCTCTTTCTTCCTCTCCGTCTCTCTCCAGGGAGTGCACAAACCCTATAGCAAAAAGGAAAATAAAAACTTTAAACACACACACAGTCCCCAAAACTAAATACTACTCAGACCAAAACCAGGCACTCCTTCTACTGTACAACATTTACAAGTGAGCTGGTTTTGTCTGATTGAGAGTCTAGAATGGCTTTGTTCCTACAAAGCCATGCTGTAAGCCTGGGCAAACTACGCTGGCAGTGCAGGTGGGAAAATTCAGCTCTTCCCTTTCTTAATGGGAAATTCACCTAAGGCCTTGGCTTTTAAGTGTATGTTACAAGCACCAAAAACATCAATTAGTTCAAACCTGTCCATCATGGGGAGCTGAGAACAGAAATTATATCTCTACCTCCTGTGTTCTTCATCACCAAATTAGCTACTAACTGATTAGCACACCAATTAAAATTACTAAAAACAAACACAACACCAACAGTTGTGATTTTTATAGCAGATCATAGAGGCTAATGAGCTCAATGAGTTAATCAGCTAAGAAGCTTATTCCAAAGGGCAACATTGCCACATTAGAATAATATGCTATCACTTCCTGAAGACCAGTCCTAAAAAATAAAAATCAATGAAAAACGTCTCCTTGACAGTATTATAGTTTCATGGGAAAAGTGCAGGATGACTTGTTTTCTGAAACATTAATTGCAGGCACTTTAGATTCTTGCTTCATTGATTTATCTGATTTCCATAAGTATCATTCATTGTCATGTGGCCTCCAGAGCCCCAGGCTCATCTCAATTCCTGCCCTCCCTGACCTCTCAGCAGAGGTAATGTCTCTTAAACCTCTACCCTCTGGCTTCTGCTCTCACTTCACTGCCCTTTAGCTCTTCAGGTAGTCATTTAGGTATCCTCTAGGGAATTCTCTTTTTGCTTTTTAATGTAGTCATGACAACTCACAGTTAATCTAAAATGTTCTGTATTTAGTAGATACACAATATTTAAGAGATACATAGAGAAAAAAGGTACATAGAGAAAAAAGTGTATTATGAAGAACTGTAAATGAATTTCAAAAATTTTTGTACTAAAATAAATTTGTAGTTTAATTTCATTTTTCTACAAACTTTCTGAAGTCCACTTGTATGTTTATTGATAAAGAATCCTAAGGCTCAGGTCCTCATTACCGTATGCTCTCTCCTCTGCACTCTTTCTTTAGCCTCAAATCCTAAGTCTGTAAGAGCACGCCCAAATTATACCAGAAATAGCTGGCCAGTAAGAACCTACACTGTTTTCATGCTATGAGCCTTGCCTTTGGCAGGTAGGTAGAAAACATCAGTGTGAAGTACTTCATTACTGGTGTAAATTCTTCACCCCTCCCTGCATCCAGGCCCTTGTCAGTTTGTCCCATTAAAAAGACAGAGTGTATTTCTCCACCAACTGACTTTTGGGTCAAGCCACGTGTCTTGCTTTAGCCAACAGGATAAGGCCAAAGTGACAGGATGCCTATTCCAAGCTTGGGCCTGAAGCGGTCTCTTGAGTGTGTATTTGTGGTCCGACACTGCTGCAATCACTCTGAGGAGAACATGTCCCGGTAGGCAACTGGTCCAGGATGATTAGAAACATGCTAGAGCCATGACTGTTGGCCCACAGATCTTGGAGAGAAGCACAACTGCCCAGGTCAGGATTGACTGAACCTTGATTCGTTTATAGATGTGTGAGCAATAATAATGGTTGGGGTCTTAAGTCCCTGAAGGCTGGGAGAGTTTGTTAAGTAGCAATAACTGATAGAATCAGTCTACTCAAGCTTTACAACTGCGGAGTTATAAAGATCACAATATTACCTAGCAATCCAACACTGGAAGTAACAATAATCATGATGAAACTGTCAGTGGTGTGGAACTTAAGGCGGTTGGATCCCACCTGGCCAACAGCATAGTTCAAATTGCAGACCTGGTTGCGTGAAAAACATGCTGGGTACATGTGTGTGCATGCCCAAAATCCTGAAGGGAGCTAGAGAGAAGGGAGTGCAGTGTGACCATCCTCTACAGGGGGATGCTTTCTTGCTTTCCCTGTCTGTCTCCAGCAAGCACATGCATCCTTTAGCAAATTAAAAATGATGATGATAATGACACTAAAATAGTTATAGCTAACATATATTGAACAATATGTGCTAAACCCTTTCAGTATTAACTCATCTAATCCTAGTATATGCTCTCCCTGTTAATTTGTGTTCTTTTTTTTATTCATGATAGAAGACACACGCACGTATGAGAGAGAGGAGTACCCTCCACAGTATTTGCTCATGCCACAACTGTCTTCCTCTGGTCCTCTAGCCCAGTGAATCTTGGACACTCATGCATGTGTCCAGTGTTTTACAGGCTGACCAGGCCACATTCAAACTGTAGTAATCACATATGATGTGACTTCTCTTGAGCTATGCATTATGTATGCACCACAGAGATGGCCCTTTTATAAAGAAACTTTCTATAATAGAATAGTTTTAGATTACAGAATTATTATTATTATTATTCTAAGAGGTGGGGTTTTTGTTGTTGTTTTGTTTTGTTTTGTTTTGAGATTTTTGCTATAGGGCGCATGTGCTCTCCAGAGAAAGCAAGCAAGAAATCACTCCCCTAGTGGGAATGGCCACGCCACTATCTTTTCTCCTCCATTCTCCTCTTGGGATTTTGGGTGGGCAAACATGCACACACACACTAGGCATGAGTTTTAAGTCACTGGGTCTAGGATTCGAACTGCAGTCAACCATGTGGGAGTCTAGCTCCTTAGCCAATATTCCACCTGCTGGCCCATATTATAGGTATTTTTGGCAGGATTTTACCATGTCTCAATCCTCCTGTCCCAGCCTCCTAGTTAGCTAGGATCACAGCTCATGCCTCTGTGCCAAACCTAAGAAACCAAACCCAAGCCTCCCACGTGGCTCAGCCACTGCAAAGTGGTGCCTTCCTACTTGTGCCACCATAACTGGCCAGAGTTTAAATTTAATGTGTACAGCACGATGGTTCCTAGCACACTGACAGAGTTGTGCAACCATCACCACAATCAATTTCAGAAATACTCTTTCAGTTTTTTCTGTTTTTAATTGCCAGAGGACAAATGTGCTTGTAAGAGACAGAGAGAGGAAAAGCAAGAGAGAGATGAGAGAGAGAAAGTACACTCAACTGGGGTGTGGTTACACTACGATACTTTTAATTCCATTTCTCCATCTGTCAGGACTTTGGGCAAACATGCATATATGTCTGGCATGTTTTTCAGGCTGCCAGGGCCAAAATTCAAATCGCAGCTGGCCATGTAAGTTCCAGCTCCAGATGCACTATTCGTAACCATTGTGCTGTGGGACTGGCCCAGTTTCTTTTTTCTTTCTTTCTTTCTTTCTTTTTTTTTTTTTTTTTTTTGAAGATTTTTTTGCTAGAAGGCACACACGCTCACCTGAGACACAGAGAGAGACAGAGAGATAGAAAGCGAGAATCACTTCCTAGGAGAGATGGCAATGCCACAATCCCTTCTCCATTCTCCCCTCAGGATTTTGGACACTCATGCACATGCACTTGGCATGTTTCAAACTGCCAGGTCCAGGACTTGAACCACAGTCAGCCACGTGGGAGTCTAGTACCTTAACCAATATAACATTTGCTGGCCCTGACAGGCCCAATTTAAGAACATTTTCAACACCCCAAAAAGAAATCCTATGTCCTTAAACTAGCACTCTCCAACTCTGGCCCCCAGTCCTAGACAACTACTAATTTACTTTCTGTCTCTATAAATTTGTCTGTTCTGAACATTTCATATAAATGGACTCATATAATATGCAGTACTTTGTAACTGATTTCTTTCATATAACATAATATAAGGAATATAAGATTCATCTATACTGTGGCATGTATCTGTTCTTCATTAATTTTTATAACCACATAATATTCTAGTGTGTGCATATACCACACTTTGTTTATCCATTCCTCAGTTGAACATTTGGGTTATTTCTACCATTTACTTACTGTGAATAATTTTGCTGTAAGTTAAATATTCACATACAAGTTTTGTGTAGATATGTTTTAATTTCTTTTGGATACATACCTAGGAGTAAAATTGTTGGAGCAAGTGAAAACTCTGTTTATCTTTTTGAAGAACTGTCAGACTACTTTCTAAAGCACCTGTATGATTTTATATTTCCACTTAGTCCCCTTTCCACACATAAGAAACTGAAGCCCAAAGAGATTAAGCAGAGGATGGGAAGGTACACCTAGGTGGTCTGCATCCAGACTCCCAGCTCTCGAGGACTATACCACACTATACCACACCGACAGAGCCAAGGGAACTGAGGGCATTCAGGCCTTCTCACCAAATCTGCTTCTTACCCTTTGGAAAGGGTGTCTAATTCTTGACACCCTCTATATTTGAAATCCACAAATTAGTGGAGATGTGGGGAACAACAAAGAATCATAAAAGAGAAGTAACATTATTGCCAATTTTTTTTTTGATGAATGAATATTAAACAACCTGAGATTCTATTAGCATAAAGAGAGAGCAAAGGTACACACTGACATTAGTAAGTGGCTTAAAAGGGCAATGTAATAAGAGCTCACGTGTGAGCCATTCTGTACCTCCTTCAGTACAGGCATGGGATTTAATCTATGGCATAAGTAAAGACAAAAACTTCCTCATCATTATAAGAAAGTAAAACTACAGAGACCCTTTGGGAACCCTCCAGGGATAATAATATTAGTATTATTTAAAGTATCCTATCCAGGAGGCAGAAAGATGGACAAAGTGACAAGTAGTCTCATAGCTCTATGACTTCAGAGCTATTATACAAACAATATACAATCTTTGGCCCAGTGTCAAAGTCCTTTCACCAGGACTAACTTACCCTGAATTGCAGACAGGTATACAAAAGTGTCTTCATGCTCCAAGTTCTCCAAGAATATCTGGAACCACAAAATACAACAGTGATTTGATTTATGAAGAGCAAGGAAGACTTAAGAGACGCCCTTCTCAGCAGCCTCAAAAGTAAATGCTTTTCGGGGACCAGTAAGTGGCATGGTGGTTAAGGCAGTGAACTCCCACATGTCCTATCATGGTTCAAGTCCCAGACTCAGTGGCTTGAAAATCATACCAGGTACATGCCCAAAATCTTGAGAGGAGAATGGAGGAGAAGAGACTGTGGCATGGCCATACCCCCCAGGGAATGATTTTTCACTTTCTTCTCACTGTCTCTCTCCAGTGAGTACACATGCCCTATGGAAAAAAACTTTAAAAATAAAAGTAAATGCTTTTCTTGTTTGTCTTAGCTAGAAATTGGTCTGAGTTAGAGTCTTAAGGAAGATCGTATACATGCTTAAAGTTCCATTTTTACTGTAGTTAAAAAGGGGTAGAGATTAGGGGGAGACACATCTTGAAATAGTCAAGTATGTATCAGCAGTAGCCATGGAAACCAATAGAAGAATCCTCAGTATTTTTCTGCTACTGCCCATGCTGAGCAACATTCTCACATATGACTTCACAAACTACAGACTGTGTGAGACACGAGAGGCAAGGTTTGGGTTATGCACAACTATGGCACATTTGCTGCAATTTGATCCTTTTCTTTTGTCCTAACAAAGCACGTGGAAATGAAAGTGAGACAGAAATATAATTAGTGGGCTAACTGAATTTCCCCTAATTTGTTTTCCTAAATCTTTTACAAATATAATAATTTTAATTGATATTAGTAACATTGCTCTTTTTTTTTTTTTTTTTGAGAGGTTTTTGCAGGCACATGTGCTCTCCAGAAAGACAAAGAGACAGAAAGCGAGAAATCACCCCCCAGGGGAGATGGCCACACCGCAATCTCTTCTCCTCCATTCTCCTCTTGGGATCTTGGACACGCACGCACATGCACCTGGTGTGAATTTAAGCCACCGGGTCTGGGACTTGAACTGTGGTCGACTACATGGGAGTCCAGCAACATAGCCATCATGCCAACTGCTGGTCCCAGTAACATTACTCTTGATACACCTCACAAATTAGGAGCTCGCCAATGAATATCAACTATAATGGGTATTACTTATCTACAGAGACTACGGTGATATGGTTAGGGTTAAGCCCTAACATGAGAGACAGAGAAATACAATGGCCATGTGCCCCTGTTCTTCCTACTTGTACTCTAGAGGAAAATGGAGTGTCTGTTCCACATAGAACACCATGTCCTTTGCTAGCACATTGATTCTTGATCTCCACTTGATGCCACTTAAGTATGTTAGGGAGAGTCTAAGATTAGTCCAGATGAGAAGATGGTTAGGATGGAAAATTGGGGATGATGTATGGAACACAGGCAATGATGTACAGCATAAGGGAAGCTTAATACAGGGTAGTGGTTATGAAAATAAAGAGGAAGAGCTAGGCCTGAAAGACTTCTTTGCCAAAAGAAATAGCAGGGCTTCATGACAAACTGTATACAGCAAATGAAGGTTAAGTGAAGGTAAAGAAAATTTCAAAGATGTTCATAGCACTCACCATCTAAATAAGTACATCGAAGTGTGTATATATATATATATATATATATATATATATATACACACACATTTTTAAAAAAATATA
>NW_006160036.1:1195643-1207256 GCF_000334495.1 Tupaia belangeri chinensis | reverse complement strand
TGGCCATCCCCCCTGGGTAGGTGATTTCTTGAGTCCTGTCTCTCTGTCTCTCTGTCAAATACATGCACCCTATAGCCAAAACTTCTACAATGATAATAATAATAATAATAATAATAATAATTTATTTTGTTTATTATTATTATATTTTAATTTGACCAAGAGAGATGGGGCTGGGGTGGGGTGTGAGAAAGCAAGCCGCCAAGTCCAGAACTGGAACCACAGTCAGCCATGTGGGAATCTGGTGCCTTAACCACCATACCACCTGCTGGCCCAAAATACATCTTTTTAATATGCCAGAGGGTGTGTGTGCCCACCAGAGAGAGAGAGAGAAAACAAGAAGAGGCTGGTAGGTGGTGTGGTGGTTAAGGGTGATGGACTCCCACATGGCTGACTGCAGTTGGAGTCCCGGACCTGGTAGCTTGCTTTCTCACTTACCCTCTCTCTCACTCTGTTCCTCTCTGGTCAAATTAAAATAAACAAATAAATAAATAAATAAAGTTAAATAAAATAATTCTTATAAAAGAAAGAAAGAAAGAAAAACAGTCCCTATGGGGAATGGTGATGCCACTATCTCTTCTCCTCTATTTCTCCCTCCTTTTGGGATTTTAGGCATGCACACGAAAGTGCCTGGTGTGTCCTTCAAGCTGCTGGGTCCAGGACTCAAACCTCAGTCGGCCATGTGGAAATCCAGCCACCTTATCCACCAGGCCACAGACTGACCCTTATCAAGGTACTTTTTTTAAAAAAATAATTATTTATTTTATTTATTATTATTATCATTATTTAATTTGCTATAGCGGATGTGCCCTCAACAGAGTGATTCAGAAAAGTAAGAGAAAATGAGAAAGCAAGTTGCCAGGTCCAGGACTCAAACTTTGGTTGGCTATGTGGGAGTCCAGTGCCTTAACCACTACACCACCTGCTGGCCCTATCATCATCATTTTTTTAAGGTTTCTGTCATACAGCACATGCACGCACTCACTAGAGAAACAGAGACAGTGAGAAGGAAAGTGAGAATCATCCTCCAGAGAGCATAGCCATGTCACAATTCCTTCTCCCCTTAGGATTTTGAGTATGTATGCACACTCACCTGACGTGAGTTTCAAGCCATCAGATCTGGGACTTCAACTGCAGTCAGCCATGTGAAAAAGTTCAGCACTTTAACCACTATGGCATCTACTGGCCCCCTTATCATTTTTTAATTTGCTAGAGTGTGTATGTGCTTGCTGGAGAGAGACAGAGACAGAAAGTGAGAAAGCACACCCCATGGGAAATGGTCACACAGCAATCCCTTCTCCGTTTCTCCTTTCAGGATTTTTGGCACACACACACCCACTGGCCCCTCAGGGTACATAATAGTAATTATTCTTGGCACATCTGTGCTGTGTTGTTGTTTTTTTTTAATTTTTTGATTTGACTTCATTTATTTATTTGTTTATTTTTAATATGACCAGAGAGGGACAGAGTGAAAGGGAGAAAGAGAAGGAAAGTGAGAAAGCAAGCCGCCAGGTTCAGGACTTGAACCATAGTTGGCCATATGGCAGTCCAGCACCCTTAACCACCACACCACCTGCTGGCCCCTGTGGTTTGGTTTTTTTTTTTTTTTATATTTAAAATGGGAACATTGGGACCAGCAGTTGGTGTAATGGCTATGTCACTGGACTCCCATGTAGTGTGCATGCATGTGCATGCATGCCAAGATCATGAGAGGAGAATGGGGGAAACGGGATTGTGGCGTGGCTATCCTCCCTGGGGGGGAGAGCTTTTGCTTTCTGTCTCTCTGTCTTTCTGGCGAGTGCACACGCTCTATAGCAAAAACTATTAAAAAAAAAAAAAAAAGAGAGAGGAATATCAATATTTCAATAGTTACAAGGATTAGAGACAACATCTGTAATGTGTATGGCCTGACTCAATAAATGATAGTTATTGTTATACACCTGCTTCCATTACTTGAGAGACAATGAAAAAAATGTTTTCAGTTAGAATTATAATTTTCAGTCCAATGGCTAGGATGTATAGAAGAGACCATCATCAATATCACTGAGGCTCAGTAAGTTTGAGTAACTAATCAGAGATTTGATCCCAGGCAATAGTTGCTAGACAGACCCCTTGCTCTTAAACTCTAACCCATTTTGAGGTCAACACAATGTCCACCAAAGGCAAAAGATCACAAACTAACCATACAACAAGGGGATCTTTAAAAAGTTCATGAAAAATGCATTTTATTTTTAAAAATGCATGAATTTCACATTTTTTGCACCAAAATAAACTCATATTTTAATTCCATTTTTCCATAAACTTTTTGAAGTCTCTCTGTATTTTATCACATAAATCTACAATTTAAATAGCTTTTTAATTCTGATGGAGAGAGGAGCGGGGAGGAGACCCAGCCTTGCCTAGTATATCTCTAAAATGAGCCCAGGGAAAATAGGTGGTTTACTTGGGCTGGGTCACAGAATTGAAAGTAGACCTATTCACCATAAAAAGGTACTTTCTCATCTCTGGGAATTTGCTCATGCCGTTCTACCTCACTTTTGTTTTACCTGTTGAAGATTTACCAGTTTGTTAGGACCATGTTAAAATCTACCTCCTCCAGCAGATTCCAACTTTCTCTTTTTCCTGACTATCCACAGCATTGCTTGCAAGTAAAAATTCTGAGCCCTGGGACCAGCAGGTGGCAAGGTGGTTAAGGTGCTGGACTCCCACATGGCTGACCGTGATTCAAGTCCTCGACCTGGTGGCTTGCTTTCTCACTTTCCCTCTATCTCTGGCTCTCTCTGGTGAGTGCATGTGCCCTGTGGCAAATTTAAAATAATAATAATGATAATAAATAAAATTATTCTAAAAACTTGAGCCCTGATCATGTTCTATTGAGTGGTCTCATGTAGTCATCTAAGTCTTTCCTATGTCTAAGTCTTCCCTCCTCAGAACGACTACAAGTTCCTGGAGAGTAATCTAGGACAATGCCTGACAGATTGTCCAGACTCCAAAAATACTTGGGTTGAATTAATGCTCCTGGACAGTTGCCCTGCCGTGCACCCATGTGGCTTTGTAGTGCATTCTGCTTACCTGGAGAAGCTTTTCTTGTAGCTCCAGGGCTTTTGCTTCTCTCTGCTCTATCCAAGGGGAAAGAGGACGGAGGGCAGCAGCCCTTGGAAAGAGTACGCAGGGCAGCAGCCCGTGTTGGAATTTGAGGATCATAAGCTGATAAGAGAACCTCCTGGAGCTGTTCTGTGGTTATGCTTTCAGATTTCTGGTGTGTAGGAGTGCTGGGCTCACTGACCTCCTTAGGAACACATGAAGCATCAGACTGCAGACCTGTTTGGGGGAGATTCTCATGGCTCTGCTGTTGCTGGAGGTGGCTCTTAGCTATTTCAGTGTATTTTCCATGACTGGTTTGTTGCTGCTTTTCTATTTTCCCTTCTGGATTTTTTTTATTCAAGGTAGTCTGGGCAGCCACACTGACAGTCTCAGTAGCAAAGGCGCCATGTGTAGAGATGGTGATGCGGAGATCAACGGCAAGTTCTTGGATGACGGGGTCAGGGTATGTGGTGGAGACCTTCTCCAACAGAGGCAGCAACTGCTTCATGGCAGCAAAATCACTTGATTTCAACTAAAGAACAAAATTCAAAAACCAAACACAAATGAACACAACGAACGTTAATGTGACTGAGCACAAGAAAACATATACTTGGTAAAAAGGTCAGGGATCAAATCTTGCTCATGGTATAATCAGCATATTGCCAGGGCCTAGCATTCAATAACTATTTGTTGACTAATTGAAATAACATTTATAGAACACTCACCATTGAACAGGTACACTTTTAAAAAAAGAATTGTTTATTTAATTTTATTTGTTATTATTATATTTTAATTAGATCAGAGAAAGAGAAAGGGAAAATGAGAAAGTCAGGTCCAGGACTCAAACCAAGCCAACCATGTAGGAGTCCAGAGCCTTAACCATACCACTGTCAGCCCCGAATGGGCACTTTTTAAAAAGAATTATTTAATTTTATTAATTATTTGAGAGAAAGAGAGTTTGAGAGAAAGTGAGAAAGCAAGCCACCAGGTTCGGGACTGTGGTCAGCCATGTGGGAATCCAGTGCCTTTAACCACCACACCACCTGCCAGCCTCCTGAATGGGCACTTTTTAAAGTTAACAGCTACATTCATATCCCTATGATATAGTTACTATTAATACCTACATTTTATTTATTTATAGAGATTTTCACTATAGGGCATATGTGCTCGCTGGAGAGACAGAGAGAGAGAGAGACAGACAGAAAGCAAGAAATCACTCCCCAGGGGGAATGGCCACACCACAATCCTTTCCCCTCCACTCTACTCTTGGGCCCCTGGGCATGCATACACACATGCCCAGTGTGAGTTTCAAGCCACTGGGTCCAGAATTTAGACCATGATCAGCCATGTGGGAGTCCAGTGCCTCAATCACACTACCTGCTGGCCCCTATATCGACATTTTAAACAGGGTGAAACTGAGGCACGGAACAGTTAAGTAACATGCCCAAGGTCACAAACTAGAAGACAATAAGACATAAACTCAAGAAGTGTGGCTCCAGAGCTCACACTCTTATCCAATACCCTCCAAGGTCTTACTAGAAAGAATAATGCTGTTTTGACTATATAACTGAAAGTAGCCAGTCAGCATACAAGCTTACCACAGGTCTGGAAGGGACTGGAATGACAACTGGCAGAAGCAGATTTCTCTTAGAGAGTGGGAGTGAAAATAATCTAAGATTTACTCTCTACAGAAGCTTAGTTTGAATAATGTCATGTGCCTTACTAAGAAAGATGCATGTATAGTCAATGTGAATAAGTACCAATGGTAATATTTTGCTATTTGGAAATATGGAAGAAATTATCATATAAGGTTTCATGAAGCCCTGAAACCTTAAGGTTTCATGAAACACTGAACATCTACACAGGATCTATTGTATATAATGTTTTCATTGTGCCCCATAAGTCCACAGAATTGTTATAATTCACTGTTCCACCACTGTCCTCTGAGTAAATGAAAATTTGAGGTATATGTCAGCTTTATACCTATAGAATTTCACCATACACTCAGATTTCTTTGCTTATACTTTTAAAAACTAATGCAAAACGGACATAAGGCAGACTTTCTAGCTCTACAACATGTTAGTTTATCTTCATGTGTTAAACAACTGACATTCTGATGTTACTATATCTTAAGAGAAAGGTCGATCTTTTCTGGAATCAATGTGAAACTGGAAAAGACATTTTAAGAAAATGTTGCTAGTGTTACCATTATGTTAAATTTCATAATTTCATGCAGATGAAGTAGCGGTTACATTGCTGGACTCCTATGTGGCTGACCACAGTTCGAGTCCCAGACCTGGTGGCTTGAAAATCACTCTGGGTGCATGTGCGTGCATGTGTGCCCAAGATCCCAGGAGGAGAAAAGATTGCGGCATGGCCATCCCCCACCCCCCAGGGTGATTTCTCACTTTCCCTCTCACTATCTCTGTCTCTCCAGCACATGCTCCCTGCTCCCTAAGGCAAAAACCTCTTTAAAAAAATTGTAAGGTGCCTCTGTTATATCCTGAACCTATTTTTAAAAGCATCTGAAATGGGAAAATCTACTTATATCTACAGTCTACATGGTCTTTTTTCTTTTCTATTATACAAACAATTTCTTAAAAAAAAAAAAAAAAAGACTAATGGATCAATGGAACAGAACAGAAAGTCCAGAAATAGAAACACACAAATAGAGTCAACTGAACTTTGACAAATGAGCAAAGCCAATACAATGGAAAAGAGACAATCCTTTCAACAAATGGTGGTGGTGCAACAACTAGCATCCACTTGTAAAAAAATAAATAAATAAAATGAATCTAGATACAGACCTTACATCTTTCACAAAAATGAACTCATAATGGATTATAGAGCTAAATGTAAAATGCCAAACTATAGCTACATAATAAGTAGTAGAAAACCTAGATGACCTTGGACATGAAGACTTTTTAGATATAACACAAAAGGTACAACCTATGAAAGAAATAACTGGTAAGCTGGACTTATTTAAAATTAAAAACTACTCTGTAAAGTTAAGAAGACAAGCCATGGACTGGGAGAAAATATTTGCAAAAAGGACTGCTATATGAAATGCGCAAAGAACTATTAAACTCAACAATAAGAAAATGAACTATCCTGGGACCAGCAGTTAGCATAATGGCTATGTCGCTGGACTCCCATGTAGTTGACCGCAGTTCGAGTCCCTGACCCGGTGGCTTAAATTCATGCCGGGCACGTGTGCATGCGTGCCCAAGATCCCGAGAGGAGAATGGAGGAAGAGGGATTGCAGCATGGCCATCCCCCCTGGGGGGTGATTTCTCGCTTTCTGTCTCTCCATCTCTCTCTGTCTCTCTGGCGAGCACACATGCCCTGTAGCAAAAACCTCTCAAAAAAAAAAAAAAAGTAGAAATAAAAAAAGAAGAAAATTAACTATCCAATTAAAAAATGACAAAATAGGGAACCAGCAGTTAGCGTAATGGCTATGTCGCTGGACTCCCATGTAGTCGACCACGGTTCACGTCCCGGACCCGGTGGCTTAAAACTCACGCCAGGCGCGTATGCGTGCGTGCCCAAGATCCCGCGAGGAGAATGGAGGAGAAGGGATTGTGGCATGACCATCCCCCCTGGGGGGTGATTTCTCGCTTTCTGTCTCTATGTCTCTCTCTGTCTGTCTGGCCAGTGCACGTGCCCTATAGCGAAAAACCTCTCCAAAAAAAAAAAGACAAAATAGATACCTCATCAAAGAAGATATACACATGGCAAATAAGCATATGAAGGCATCCTCATTAGGGAACAAGAATTAGAACAACAATGAGTTATCACTACATCCCTATTACTGTCAGCATCAAATTTTGGTGAGAATGTGGAGCAATAGGAACTATCACTCATTGTTAATGGAATACAAAATGGTACTGCCACTTTGTTAAACAGTTTGGTAGGTTTTTTTTTTTTTTTTTGGAGGGCTTTTTGCTATAGGGTGTGTGCGCTCACCAGAAAGACAGAGAGAGAGAGAGACAGAGATTCAGAAAGTGAGAAATCACCCCTCAGGAGAATGGCCACGCCACAATCCCTTCTCCTCCATTCTCCTCTCAGGATCTTGAGCACACACACACACGCCCAGCGTGAGTTTAAGCCACCAGGTCTGGGACTTGAACTGTGGTCGACTACACGGAGTCCAGCGACATAGACATTACACCAACTGCTGGTCCCAACTTTTTTTTTTTTAGAGGTTTTTGCTATAGGGCGAGACAGAGAGAGACATAGAGACAGAAAGCGAGAAATCACCCCCCAGGGGGGATGGTCACGCCGCAATCCCTTCTCCTCCACTCTCCTCTCGGGATCTTGGGCACGCACGCACATGTGCCTGGCGTGAGTTTTAAGCCACCAGGTCTGGGACGCGAACCGTGGTCGACTATGTGGGAGTCCAGCGACATAGCCATTACGCTAACTGCTGGTCCCCTGGTCCCAATTTTTTACAAAATTATTCATACTCCATTGGTCTAGCAATTCTGCTCCTTGGTAATTTACCCAAAGGTGTTGAAAACTTATGACCACACAAATATTTGTAAAAAGGCATTTATAGCAGCTCCAGTAATAATCAAAACTTGGAAGCAATCATGATGTCCTTCAGTAGGTAAATGGATAAATAAACCGTGGTACATCCTGACAATAGGATATTAGTCAGCAGTAAAAAGAAATGAGCTTTCTTACATCAGAGCCAGCCAGTAGCATGGTGGTTAAGGCATTTGGATTCCATATAGCTGACTGAGCAGCTTGTGTCCTAGACCTGGCAGTCTGAAAATATGCCAAGTATGTGTGTGTGCATGCCCAAAATCCTGAGAGGAGAATAAAGAAAAAGGACTGTAGAGTGGGCATCCTCCCCCAACCCCCATGCTTTCTCACTTTCTCTCTCCAGTCAGTATACATGCCCTATAGCAAAAAAAAAAAAAGAGCTCTCAAGCCATGAAAAGACATGGAGGAAATTTAAATGCAGATTACTAAATCAACACCTACATACTATACTGTTCCAACTATATGACATTCTGGAAAAGGCAAAGCTACAGAGATTGCAAAAGGCAAAACTACAAAGACTGGAAAAAGATCAGTGGTTGCTAGGAGTTAGGGAGAAGGGAGGGATGAATAGGCAGAGCACAGAGTATTTTTAGGGCAATGAAAACTATTTAATATGATACTGAAATGGCAGATACAAGTAATTATATATTTGTCCAAATTCATAGAATATACAGTGAACCCTAATATAAACTATGGACTTTGGGTGATAATGATGTGTTAATGTAGGTTCACTGATTATAACAAATCTACTAAACTACGGTGTGTGATGTTCAAAGTAAAGGAAGTTGTACATGGATGAGGACAGGGGTTATGTGGGAACTCTCTGTACTTCCTGCTCAATTTGGCTGTGAACCTAAATGTGATCTGAAAAATAAAATTCATTTAAAAAAAATCTCTTCTCCCTGTTTGAAACTTCTTAGTCATCTCACCTAACTGGGCAACTTCTCTGATCACCATAAGCAGGTAGGTGAATTCTAACTTACAGACAATGAAAGGTATGCATTTTTTCAACTTCATGAGACTAGAGATTTCCCAGTATTAGAATGTTCAAGAAAATCTAAGATTATGGGTACAAACTATTTGTTCATAAATGTTCAAAACAATGTTTGGGGTATAAAGTAATAGTCACTTATTTGATAGATGGGAAAACTGAAGCACTAAGTTGTTAACTACTTTTCAAGGCCACTGTCAAAATTGAGACCTGACCATAAACCCTTCATTTCTACTCCTGTCACTGTTCTCATATCCAAATCTCAGAATTCCTCTTTAGAATTTTTAAAATTTTATTATTTTTCAATCACGCCAGAGAAAGACAGAGAGAGAGAGGGGAAGTGAGAAAGCAAGCTGCCAGGTCCAGACTTGAACTGCAGTCGGCAATCTGGGAGTCCAGCGCCTTTATCACTATGCCACCTGCTGGCCCCAGATCTCAGAATCCTATGTAAAAGCCCTAAGGTCTAAAGGAACAGCCCATGAGATTCCTTTATCTGACTGTCTCACTTACAGAGTTTTTTGAATCCTTCAGGAAAGGAATGAACAGAACTACATCAGCCCATATCTATGAGCTGTTTCATTTGTGTCAAGGGTGAACCAACTGGATGGTTAAGTGGTTCTAAATCTCTGAAGATTTCTTATTTAAGAACTGAGGATTGTACTGGTAGAGCAGGGACTGAGGAAGGCGGTGTGAGAGAGAGCACACCCTCCAGGAGAAGCATATAGAACTGGGGTAAGAGCAAGAGGAGGTTTGTTTATACTGAAAAGGCCCCACAAAAGATACAGAAAGCTAAGCAGTATATATATGTTCACCTTGCCCTGACCTGTTCTGGACAGTATGATTGTTCTAAAAGAATCTAAGGGACTCTTTGGGCAATTAAACTCTGAATTAAAAATTCCTAATTCTGTCCTTCTGATTTTCTTCTTCTGTCATGTGAGGATGTAGCATTTAAGGGGCCATCTTGAAAGCAGAGACCAGAACCTCCAGGTAATGAAGCTGTCAGCACATTGGTTTTAGATTTCCCAGGCTTCAAAGCTGTGAGAAAGAAGCTTCTGTTCTCTATCTTTAAAAAATAAAACAAAACTAATTCTGAAAAAAACTAATATTTTATTAATTAGTTTTTTTGTTGTTGTTGGAATATGCTTAAGCTTATCAGATAAAAACAGACAGAAATTAAAATAAAGTTAAATAAAATAATTCTTTAAAGAAAACAAAAACAAACAAACAAACAGAAGGGGCCAGCAGGTGGTATGGTGGTGAAGGGTACTGGACTCCCACATGGCCGACTGTGGTTCTAGTCCCAGACCTGGCCTTCTCACTTTCCCTCTCTCTCTCTCTCTCTCTTCTCCCTCTCACTTGGTTCCTCTCTGGTCAAATTGAAATAAATAAAATAATTATTTAAAAAAACAAAACCAAACAAAACCTAACAGAGAGCATGGGGAGCACTCCTCCCCCATGGAGAATGGTCACTCCACAATCCATGCCCCTCCATCCCTCCCTTCTTTCAGGATTTCGACAATGCACACACACATGCCTGGCATGATACTCAAGCCACTAGATCTGGAACTCGAACTGTGCACTTGCCAAGTGGGATCTGGTCACCTTAATCATCAGGCCATGGAGATGGCCCTTACATTTATTTTTCATGTTCTCTTTTCTTTGGGGGGAAGGGGAGGACAGGGGACACGTGTGTTTACCAGAGAGAGACAGAAAGAAGGATAATTGAGAAATCACCTCCCAGGAGGATGGCCACACCCCAATTTCTTCTCCTCCACTCTCCTCTTAGGATTCACATATGCCCAGCTTGTTTTTAAGCCGCAGAGTCTGGGACTTGAACCACGCAGTCAGCTATGTGGGATCCAGTGCCTTAATCATCATGCCACTTGCTGGTTCATCTGTGTGTTCTTATTTCTACATATCAACTATGTTTCCTAAGATATTTAGTTGATGAGTTTATTAGGTCTGAGTCTTTATTTATATACATTGCTGAATTTGTTCACAAGTGACATTTTTACTTTTATTTGAAGTCAGCATGCAAAGTATACCCTAGTTTGTAGTGAACTACACCCATAGAGACACACATGATATAGATGTGGAGCTTTTAAAAATTAAATAATGACAAATTCATCAGATTAATCACAGCAACTACAAGGTAAGCTTCATGAGGGCAAGGAAATGCTTGATGAATACTTATTGAAGGTTAATTCCACGATATTCTCAAATAATAGAGGCAAGCAGTAGCCATTTTTTTTTTTTAAGTGGGAAAGCACCACCTAAGAGGGATGGCCATGCTGCAATCTCTTCTCCGCCATTCCCCTCTAGGGATTTTGGGCACACACAAGTGCTTGCTGTAATTTCCAAGCCACTGGATCCAGGTCTCCAACTGTGCAGTAGAATGAGGGATCCAGGCACCTTAACCACCTCGCTACCTATAGGCCCCTACAGGCACTGGACTTTTTTTTTTTTTTTTTTTGAGAGGTTTTCGCTATAGGGCACGTGCGCTCGCCAGACAGACAGAGACATAGAGACAGAAAGCGAGAAATCACCCCCCAGGGGGGATGGTCGCACCGCAATCCCTTCTCCTCCATTCTCCTCTCGGGATCTTGGGCATGCATGCACACGCGCCTGGCATGAGTTTTAAGCCACCGGGTCCAGGAATCGAACCGTGGTCGACTATGTGGGAGTTCAGTGACATAGCCATTATGCTAACTGCTGGTCCCCAAATAAGAACTTTTATAGCCAATTTGATCACTGACATGTAAGTAAGTGGTTGAAGGATGTTGTGTTACTCTAAGAAAATTCTGAGGAAAGTCTGGATTGCCAAAGATAATCGAGCAAATGCTTATGAAAACACTAAGTATGGCTCTCCTTCTCCCATGGCAATACATGACTAACACGACACTCCCATGGGTGTATCCAGACCTAAAGGTTACTTTCTATGGGTAAGAACAGTATTTCTAAACTTTTTTTTTTTTTTTTTTTTTTTTTATGGG
>NW_006160036.1:1186861-1195577 GCF_000334495.1 Tupaia belangeri chinensis | reverse complement strand
GGATGGCCACGCTGCAATCCCTTCTCCTCCATTCTCCTCTCGGGATCTTGGGCATGCACACACACGCGCCCAGCATGAGTTTAACCCACCGGGTCTGGGACTCAAACCGCGGTTGGCTACATGGGAGTTTAGCAACATAGCCATTACGCTAACTGCTGGTCCCAATATTTCTAAACTTTTTAATATCCCTGTCCATTTGATAAACATTTGCAAAAATCCAAGGCTCCTCAGTTAGAAATTCACGTTTTCTTTTTTCTTCCTTCTATTTGTCCATCTAGTCAACTGTTTTTTTTTTTTTTTTAGTTTTGTTATAAGGTCCACATGCTCACCAAAGAGAAAGTAAGAAAGTGAGAAAGCCCCCTCCGGGGGGGATGGCCTTGCTGCAATCCCTTTTTCTCCATTCTCTTTTTGGGATTTTGGGTATGCACACACATGTGCCTAGCATATTTTTCAAGTCACAGGGTCCAAGACTTGAACCATGAAGTTAGTCATGTAGGATCCAGTTACCTTAGTCACCATGCCATTGGCTGGTCTCATCCAACTGTTTATTAAGTACCTACTGTGGTGGATTTATTAAATATGGCAGAAAGGATCATAGCTCTGAATCAGGCTGCTTGAAGAATATCAGTAATTAAGAATGGAATACATGGGGACCAGCAGAAGGTACAATGGTTTATGTCACTGGACTCTCACGTTGTTGACTATGGTTCGAGTTCTAGACCCAGCAGCTTAAAACTCATGCCAGGCATGTGTGCATGCATGCCCAAAGTCCTGAGAAGAGAATGAAGGAGAGGGGATTGTGGCATGGCCATCCCCTCTGGAGGGAGTGACTTCTCACTTTCTGTCTCTCTGTTTCTCAGGCGAGAGCATAAGCCCTATAGCAAAAATCTCTGTTTAAAGAAAAAAAAAGAATGAGTACATATCTCTGAAGTTCTATGAAATCATTTGAAATAACAGGAATTTTCTCAAGTAGTTCTCTAGTGTGCCCAACTTTTACCTAGTGAGAGAGAGAAAGGATATCATTCCAGCACAGGAACTGAGTCAACCAGTTCATCTCACCAGCATGCGGAAGAACCCAGCAGCTCTTCCCTCTCTCCAGTTCTCCATGCTATACTAAATAGACCTTTACCTACTTAGTGTTGCTTAACACTACTTCCTCCCAAGTCTCTAAACATTTGCTGTGATTTTGATACCTAAGTCAACAACATCTAAACACAGGTCACATGCTCAGGATGATTTTTTAACCAGAGAATACACACAATGGCCTTTGGTCAAAATAAGACATAAGCAGTGTAGAGTAAGACCAAGCTATAGACCTCTGTCCCTTTAGAGAAGAGATGTACTTTTTGTCTCCCAATAATGAATTCCTACCCCGAGAGAATCTGACTTAAAGATTCAGAGCCCAGCTTTTAACTGGCAGGCTCCACTGTCTCCCTGGAACAACGTGGTTTCAGTTTCTTCTGTAGAAGGTCTAGAATGGTCTGCTCGGCTTCATGTAGGACTGCTTTAGAAGGTCCAATGAACTCTGCCACGTCATGCAGGGACTACTTCCTGAGGGGACAGAGAAGAGGTACTAACCTAATACTTTCACTGGTGACCAACCCTGACATTTAGAAAATATGTTTGGAATTACAGTTGTCTATACTTTCTCCAAATTAACTCCTCTATGGTAATGCTCAAATCTCTGTCTTTGTATTGGGAAAAATGCCACGATTTTGAATAATGCCTCTTATAAATCCATGAATCAAACAGAAAAAAAAAATTAACAGATCTAGGGCAAAAGTATAGAGGGTGACGTGGTTATAGTCACTTAATGAACTGCAAAGTCAGAGGAACCCAGGGTGTAATCGGTGAGTCAGAATGGCTCATAGAGGGCAGGGACAGGCAAGGATATACATTTACATCAGTCAGGTGAGTCTCTCTTAGAATATAACTAAGTACACAGCCAGCTCCCTGGCAATGGGAATCTAGAAAGGGTAATGAAGACTTCTATCATCTACTTTCAGTTTGGAGTATGGTTTGAAATGATAAGTGTTCAATAATGAGAAGCAATGGGCCAGCCAGTGGTGTGGTTGGGGCAGCAGAATCCCATATAACCAACTGTGGGATTAGAGTCTCGGACCCTGTGGCCTGAAGAATATGCCAGGCACACGTGTGTGTATACCCACAATTCCAAAAGGAGAAATGGAGGAGAAAGGATTACAGTGTGACCCACCCCTATGGAGGATGCTTTCTCTCTTTCTTTCTCTCTCTGTCTCCCTCTCCAGAGAGCACGCATGCTCTCTAGCAAATTGAAAATAAATAAATAAATCATTATCATCATCACAATGATGAGAAGCAAAAAAAAAAAAAAAAAAAAAAAAAAAACACCAAAAACTTCACTTTTGGCTTTCTGAGTAACACTATGGCGGTTGGCAAGAATAAGCGCCTTACGAAAGGTGACAAAAAGGGAGTCAAGAAGAAAGTGGCTGATTCATTTTCTAAAAAAGATTGGTATGATGTGAAAGCACCTGCTATGTACAACATAAGAAATATTGGGAAGACACTGGTTACCAGGACTCAAGGAACCAAAATTGTGTCCAATGGCCTTAAGGACTGTGTGTTTGAAGTGAGTCTTGCAAATCTGCATCATGACGAAGTAGCATTTAGGAAGTTCAAGCTAATTACTGAGAATGTTCAGGGCAAAAACTGCCTAACTTCCACGGCATGGATCTCATCCATGACAAAATGTGTTCCATGGTCAAAAACTGGCAGACCATGATTGAAGCTCATGTTGATGTCAAGACTACCCATGGTTACTTGCTTCGTCTCTTCTGTGCTGGGTTTACTAAAAAATGCAATAATCAGATACGGAAGAACTATTATGTCCAGCATCAACAAGTCCGGATGGAAATCATGACCCGGGAGGTGCAGACAAATGACTTGAAAGAAGTGGTCACTAAACTGATTCCAGACAGCATCAGAAAAGACGTAGAAAAGGCCTGCCAGTACATCTACCCTCTCCACGATGTCTTCGTCAGGAAAGTAAAAATGTTGAAGAAGCCCAAGTTTGAATTGGGAAAACTCATGGAGCTTCATGTTGAAGGTAGTAGCTCTGGAAAAGCTACTGGGGATGAGACGGGTGCCAAAGTTGAACGAGCTGATGGATATGAACCACCAGTCCAAGAATCTGTTTAAAGTTCAGACTTTTTTTTTATAATTATTTTATTTAACTTTATTTATTATTTATTCATTTGTTTATTTCAGTTTGACCAGAGAGGGACAGAGTGAGAGAGAGAAAGGGAGATAGAGTGAGAAAGCAAGCCGCCAGGTCCAGGACTTGAACCACGGTTGGCCATGTGGGAATCCAGAGCCCTTAACCACCATGCCACCTGCCGGTCCTATAAAGTTCAGACTTTTAATAGTGACAAATAAAATGTCCTATTTGTGACAGATTAAAAAAAAAAACACTCTCAACTTATGGAAACAAAGGCTATTAAAATTAATATTAAAACAGAAAACCCAAAAATCAATCAGGCCAATTAAATCCAATAACAATACAACTTAAAACTATTTCACTGGTAAACCCCTCCTTGGTAGTTCTAACAGCAAAGATAGGACTCCAGTAACTGATGCCAAAACTTTTTTCCAACCTCATGGGAAACATATAACTAGGGATGTTAAGTAAATCTCCCAAGAAATGAGCATATTAACAACAGGGACAGGTAAAATTCCTTTTCTTGTTACAGAAGGATATAGGGAGGCAAATTCTAATACATTAAGAATGGGAATCAGATTTGAATCCTCAAGGTCAAAAACCCATTCCTAAAGGGCTCCCTACTCACAGCAAAGGGTCATGAGCAGGCTGATTTCACTCAGATTTCGTAACACTTTCACTAAGCCTGTTCTGCTTTCTGGCAATCTCTTACCGTAGTGTGGTGTGTAACTAAACAGTCACACACACATGTACAATCTAGCTTTTGCTATTTCTCCCCCTTGCTGGCACTATTCTTTCCCTTGGTCTCCAAAATTCAGTTACACAGGCTTTCTATCAATATCTCAAATATAACAAGCTCCTCCTTTTTTTTAAAAGAATTATTTATTTAATTTTATTTATTCATTCATTTATTTTAATTGGACCAGAGAGAGACAGAAAGAGAAAGTGAGCAAGCAAGCCACCATGTCCGGGACTTGAACTGTGGTTGGCCATGTGGGAGTATCCAGTGCCTTAACCACCACGCCACCTGCTGGTCCCCAACAAGCTCTTTCTTATTTCTGAGTCTTTGGTACATGATCCCTTTTTTTAAGGATTTATTTAATTTATTATCTTTTTTTTAAACTTGAACAGAGAGTGACACACAGAGAGAGAAGGAAAGTAAGAAAGCATTCCACCAGGTCCAAGACTTGAAACATAGTTAGCCATGTGGAAGTCCAGTACCTTAACGACCACACTACCTGTTAGTTCCGGTACATGGTTCTTTAAATGGAAGAGTTTCCCTATCTGCATTATACATATACCCAGATTCCTCTTTATTCTTCAAATCTTAGCTTATATAGTTAGACTTCCTCAGGCTGACCCTGTGGCCTGGTGGTAAAGGGAGCCAGATACGGGAACCAGCAGATGATGTAATGGTTATGTTACTGGACTCTCACACGGCAGACTAAGGTTCAAATCTTAGACCCGGAGGCTAGAAACTCACACCATGTGTGTGCGTGCACGCGTGTGTGTATGTGTGTGTGTGTGTATGTGTGTGCCCCAAATCCCAAGAGAATGGAGAAGGGACTGCAGCATGGTCATCACCATAGGGGGTGATTTCTTGCTTTCTATCTGTCTGTCTCTTTAGTGAGTACATGTGCTCTATAGTGAAAAAATCTCTCAAAAACAAGGGAGCCAGATCCCACATGGCTGATTGCATATTCAAATACCAGCTCTGGGTTTTGAAAAACATGCGAACATATGTATGTGACAACCAAAATCCTGACAGGATGGAGAAATGGAGGAGAAGGAATTGCAGCATGACCATGCCCCACTGAGGGGAGCTTTCTCCCTCTCTCTCTTTTCCTATCTCTCCCTGGCAAGTGTATATACCCTCTAGTAAATATGAAAAAAAAAATTAATAAAAAAAGTAAACTTCCTCAGTAGAAACATTTCCAGGCTAAATTAGATGTTACCTTCTCTTGGTAAGTTCCTCTTCCTTTTTGAGACGCTTCATTCAATTCCGTGTGTGTGTGTGTGTGTGTGTGTGTGTACTAAGTTGTCAGGAAAGTAATGATGTATTTTTCTATGCAAAAATGTGTCATGACTTTCCAGACAATCCTATATATAGATAGATGATAGACAGATATTTGCTGGAGGGTACATGCATGCCCACTAGAAACAGAGAGACAGAAAGTACCCCTTGAATGGGGCGTGGTCACACTACAATCCCTTTTTCTATATTTTCCCTCTTGCCTGGATTTGGGGCATGCATGCACATGTACCTGGCATGTCTTTCAAGTGTCCCAGGCTGGGATTCAAATTGTGGTTGACCATGTGGGATCCAACCCCCTTAACCACTAGGCCACAGGGCCAGCCCTAAGTATATTTTTGAACAGTTATTTAGTGCCTGACTTCCTTACTGGACTATAAACTTCATGAAGGCAAGGATCAGGTATGCCTTATTCACTTTTGTATTTCTTTTTTTTTTTTTTAGAGAGGTTTTCGCTATAGGGCGCGTGCGCTCACCAGACAGAGAGACATAGAGACAGAAAGTGAGAAATCACCCCCCAGGGGTGTGGTCATGCCACAATCCCTTCTCCTCCATTCTTTTCTTGGGATCTTGGGCACGCACGCACACGCGCCCGGCATGAGTTTTAAGCCACCGGATCCAGGACGTGAACTGCGTTCGACTATGTGGGAGTCCAGCGACATAGCCATTACGCTAACTGCTGGTTCCCCACTTTTGTATTTCTAACACTTTAACTCGGTATCTGGCACAGAACAAGTATACAATAAATACTGTTTGAATGAGAAAAATTTTAAATGATAAATTATGTAAAAGATCTATGAGGGGTCTTTTTCTTGACTGATATGCATGGTATTTCTTCTGGAAAAAGAAATGTAATACACTGTAAAGTTACATGTGATTCAATGTAATATAAACAAGATTATGATTAAAAAAAAAAAAAAAAACTCAAGGGACCAGCAGTTAGTGTAATGGCTATGTCGCTGGACTCCCACGTAGTCAACCGCGGTTCGCGTCCCAGACCCGGTGGCTTAAAACTCATGCCGGGTGCATGTGCATGCGTGCCCAAGATCCTGAGAGGAGAACGGAGGAGAAGGGACTGTAGCATGGTCATCCCCCCTGGAGGGTGATTTCTCGCTTTCTGTCTGTCTCTCTCTGTCTGTCTGGCGAGCGCACGCACCCTATAACAAAAACCTCTAAAAAAAAAAAAACTCTTAAAAAAAAGTAAAAAAAAAAAAGATCTAAGAGGGGCCAACAGTTGGCATGGTGGTTAAGGGTGCTGGACTCCTCACATAGATGACTGAGGCTTGAGTCCTAGATCTGGCAGCTTACTTTCTCACTTTCTCTCTCTCTTGTTCTGTCCCTCTAAGTAAATAAATAAAGTTAAATAAAATAATTCTTTTTTAAAAAAGATACATTCATTTAAAAGTGGCCAGAAGCAAAGCTTTAACATGGCTATACAATATGGCTAAACAATGGATACTGTGCTAAAATGGAGCTATTCAATACAGAGTGCTAAACAACCAGCAGGTTACCAAGAACTTCCTCCTGACTACAGTAGTAGGGACAAGGGCTGAGTTTTGGGGAGCGAGAACCAGAATCTAACATTCATCTCAGATGTAAAACACTGTGCTATATGCTTCCAAATCAATTTTGTGCTAAGTAGGAAGGGGCCCTTCTTGTCTGACAGTGAGGTCCAAACAGGTGATAAAGTAGAAGTAGTACAATGTTGCTGTCCTCTCCCTTGGACAGAAATCTCATTAACCACCTAACCTGTGCATCCTGGATCTCTTATGTGTCATATCCATTCTTATTTCTCACAAGGGAATGGAAAGTATACCATGTATTTTCCTTTTCTTCTCCTTCTACTCAATTATATCTCACGCCTACAACTCACCTGAACAGCTCCTCCCAGCATGACAGCCACCAGCCCCATAGACATGCTCAGTGTCTGGGATTCCACGGTGCTCTCTGCCTGATGGACTAAGCTTGCGCATGCTCTCTGCAGTGTTGCTGCTACAAAGTCCACCACCTACCAAAAACGTAGAATTTAGAATCAGTGATGAATAAGAAAGAAAACCTCAAATTTTTCTTTGCATCTTAGGTTTACATCCTCATATTTTTCTATATCAACATCATGACAGTGAGAACCAACAAGAATTGCTACTGTGTGGCAGACATGGTGCTAAGTGTTTTACACATACAATCTCAGTTCTCATAACACTCTATGAGGTCAGCACTATTATCTTCATTTTGAAATGAAGTATCTGAGAATTAAAGAGGTTGTTTGGTCAAGGACATACAGGTAATAAATGAGAAGCCTGTCTATATTTTCTTAAATGTTTTAATATATGAATCCACATTTCTTTACTTTTCATGAATTTTGCCAGGAAATTAAAATAAAAGTGATTCATAAATTAACTCAAAATGGATCATGAACTTCTACGTAAAATGCAAAACTGTAGAACTAATACAAGATAACATGAGAAAAAAAATTAGATGACCTTGAGTTTGGCAAAACTTTTTTTTTAAGAATTTTTTTTTTATTTCCACTTGTTAATATTATTTTTTAATTTGACCAGAGAAAGAAAGGGAGAAAACACCCGAACCACTGTCAGCCATGTGGGAGTACAACACCCTTAACCACCATGCAACCTGCTGGCTCCAGTTTGGCGAAGACTTTTTAGATACAATACTAAAGCCATGATCCATGGGACTGGCAGGTGGTGTGTTGGTTAAGGGCATGGGACACCCACACACATGGCTGAGTGTGGTTTGAGTCCCGGACCTGGTGGCTTGCTTTCTCACTTTCTCTCTCTCTGTTCCTCTCTGGTCAAATTAAAATAAAATAATAAATAAAATAATTACTTTTTAAAAAAATTTAGGGACTGGTAGGTGATGTGGTGGTCAAGGGTGCTAGACTCCCACATGGCTGATTGTGGTTCAAGTCCTAGACCTGGTGGCTTGCTTTCTCACTTTCCCTCTCTCTCTCTTCCCCCTCTATAGTCAAATTAAAATAAATAAATACATAAATAAATAAAGTTAAATAAAATAATTATTTTTTTTAAATTTAAAGGCATAATCCATGAAAAAAAGAAATGATAAGGTAGACTTCACTACAGTCATAAATTTCTGCTCTGCAAAAGACATAGTCAAGACTAAAGAAAGAGAAGTAATGGGTGAGGGCAAAAGACATATTTGGTAAAATAATGTTATTCAAAGTATACAAAAGAACTCTTAAAATTTAACAATAAAGGGACCAGCAGTTAGCATAATGGCTATGTCGCTGGACTCCCATGTAGTCGACCATGGTTCAAGTGCTGTAGCTGGTGGCTTAAACTCACGCCGGGTGCGTGTGCATGTGTGCCCAAGATCCCAAGAGGAAAATGGAGGAGAAGGGATTGTGGCATAGCCATCCCTCCTGGGGGGGTGATTTCCCACTTTCCATCTCTCTCTCTCTCTCTCTCTGTCTTTCTGGCAAGTGCATGTGTCCTATAGCAAAAACCTCTCCA
>NW_006160036.1:1177929-1180792 GCF_000334495.1 Tupaia belangeri chinensis | reverse complement strand
TTTTTTTTTTTTTTAGAGAGGTTTTCGCTATAGGGCGCGTGCGCTCACCAGACAGAGAGACATAGAGACAGAAAGTGAGAAATCACCCCCCAGGGGTGTGGTCATGCCACAATCCCTTCTCCTCCATTCTTTTCTTGGGATCTTGGGCACGCACGCACACACGCCCGGCATGAGTTTTAAGCCACCGGATCCAGGACGTGAACTGCGTTCGACTATGTGGGAGTCCAGCGACATAGCCATTACGCTAACTGCTGGTTCCCCACTTTTGTATTTCTAACACTTTAACTCGGTATCTGGCACAGAACAAGTATACAATAAATACTGTTTGAATGAGAAAAATTTTAAATGATAAATTATGTAAAAGATCTATGAGGGGTCTTTTTCTTGACTGATATGCATGGTATTTCTTCTGGAAAAAGAAATGTAATACACTGTAAAGTTACATGTGATTCAATGTAATATAAACAAGATTATGATTAAAAAAAAAAAAAAAAACTCAAGGGACCAGCAGTTAGTGTAATGGCTATGTCGCTGGACTCCCACGTAGTCAACCGCGGTTCGCGTCCCAGACCCGGTGGCTTAAAACTCATGCCGGGTGCATGTGCATGCGTGCCCAAGATCCTGAGAGGAGAACGGAGGAGAAGGGACTGTAGCATGGTCATCCCCCCTGGAGGGTGATTTCTCGCTTTCTGTCTGTCTCTCTCTGTCTGTCTGGCGAGCGCACGCACCCTATAACAAAAACCTCTAAAAAAAAAAAAACTCTTAAAAAAAAGTAAAAAAAAAAAAGATCTAAGAGGGGCCAACAGTTGGCATGGTGGTTAAGGGTGCTGGACTCCTCACATAGATGACTGAGGCTTGAGTCCTAGATCTGGCAGCTTACTTTCTCACTTTCTCTCTCTCTTGTTCTGTCCCTCTAAGTAAATAAATAAAGTTAAATAAAATAATTCTTTTTTAAAAAAGATACATTCATTTAAAAGTGGCCAGAAGCAAAGCTTTAACATGGCTATACAATATGGCTAAACAATGGATACTGTGCTAAAATGGAGCTATTCAATACAGAGTGCTAAACAACCAGCAGGTTACCAAGAACTTCCTCCTGACTACAGTAGTAGGGACAAGGGCTGAGTTTTGGGGAGCGAGAACCAGAATCTAACATTCATCTCAGATGTAAAACACTGTGCTATATGCTTCCAAATCAATTTTGTGCTAAGTAGGAAGGGGCCCTTCTTGTCTGACAGTGAGGTCCAAACAGGTGATAAAGTAGAAGTAGTACAATGTTGCTGTCCTCTCCCTTGGACAGAAATCTCATTAACCACCTAACCTGTGCATCCTGGATCTCTTATGTGTCATATCCATTCTTATTTCTCACAAGGGAATGGAAAGTATACCATGTATTTTCCTTTTCTTCTCCTTCTACTCAATTATATCTCACGCCTACAACTCACCTGAACAGCTCCTCCCAGCATGACAGCCACCAGCCCCATAGACATGCTCAGTGTCTGGGATTCCACGGTGCTCTCTGCCTGATGGACTAAGCTTGCGCATGCTCTCTGCAGTGTTGCTGCTACAAAGTCCACCACCTACCAAAAACGTAGAATTTAGAATCAGTGATGAATAAGAAAGAAAACCTCAAATTTTTCTTTGCATCTTAGGTTTACATCCTCATATTTTTCTATATCAACATCATGACAGTGAGAACCAACAAGAATTGCTACTGTGTGGCAGACATGGTGCTAAGTGTTTTACACATACAATCTCAGTTCTCATAACACTCTATGAGGTCAGCACTATTATCTTCATTTTGAAATGAAGTATCTGAGAATTAAAGAGGTTGTTTGGTCAAGGACATACAGGTAATAAATGAGAAGCCTGTCTATATTTTCTTAAATGTTTTAATATATGAATCCACATTTCTTTACTTTTCATGAATTTTGCCAGGAAATTAAAATAAAAGTGATTCATAAATTAACTCAAAATGGATCATGAACTTCTACGTAAAATGCAAAACTGTAGAACTAATACAAGATAACATGAGAAAAAAAATTAGATGACCTTGAGTTTGGCAAAACTTTTTTTTTAAGAATTTTTTTTTTATTTCCACTTGTTAATATTATTTTTTAATTTGACCAGAGAAAGAAAGGGAGAAAACACCCGAACCACTGTCAGCCATGTGGGAGTACAACACCCTTAACCACCATGCAACCTGCTGGCTCCAGTTTGGCGAAGACTTTTTAGATACAATACTAAAGCCATGATCCATGGGACTGGCAGGTAGTGTGTTGGTTAAGGGCATGGGACACCCACACACATGGCTGAGTGTGGTTTGAGTCCCGGACCTGGTGGCTTGCTTTCTCACTTTCTCTCTCTCTGTTCCTCTCTGGTCAAATTAAAATAAAATAATAAATAAAATAATTACTTTTTAAAAAAATTTAGGGACTGGTAGGTGATGTGGTGGTCAAGGGTGCTAGACTCCCACATGGCTGATTGTGGTTCAAGTCCTAGACCTGGTGGCTTGCTTTCTCACTTTCCCTCTCTCTCTCTTCCCCCTCTATAGTCAAATTAAAATAAATAAATACATAAATAAATAAAGTTAAATAAAATAATTATTTTTTTTAAATTTAAAGGCATAATCCATGAAAAAAAGAAATGATAAGGTAGACTTCACTACAGTCATAAATTTCTGCTCTGCAAAAGACATAGTCAAGACTAAAGAAAGAGAAGTAATGGGTGAGGGCAAAAGACATATTTGGTAAAATAATGTTATTCAAAGTATACAAAAGAACTCTTAAAATTTAACAATAAAGGGACCAGCAGTTAGCATAATGGCTATGTCGCTGGACTCCCATGTAGTCGACCATGGTTC
>NW_006160036.1:1172356-1177744 GCF_000334495.1 Tupaia belangeri chinensis | reverse complement strand
TCTCCAAAAAAAAAAAAAAATTAACGATAAGGGGTCTGGCAGGTGGTGTGGTAGTTAAGGGTGCTGGACTCCCATATGGCTGACTACAGTTGAAGTCCTGGACCTGGTGGTTTGCTTTCTCACTTTCCCTCTCTCTCTTTCTCTACTGCTCTGTCCCTCTCTGGACAAATTTAAAAATAAGTAAATTAATAAATAAAGGTAAGCAAATTATTTTTTAAAATTCAATAATAAGAAAATGAACAACATGCCTTAAAAATGGGCAAAAGTAGGGACCAGCAGGTGGCATGAAGGTTAAGGCAGCTGGATCTCACATGGCTGACTCTGAGGTTCGAGTTCTGGACCTGGAAGCTTGAAAATCAGGCCAGGGACAAGTGCGTGTATGCCCAAAATCCTGAGAGGGGAATGAAGGGGAAGGGATTGTGATATAGTCATCCTCCCAGCAGGGTGAAATCTCATTTTCTCTCTCTCTCTCTCTCTCTCTGTCTCTTTCTGGAGAGCATGCATGCCCTATAGGAAAAAAATAAATAGGTAAAAATAAAGAGGCAAAAGTAGTCCCAGTAGTGCAAGTTGGTTGGCATTGCTACTCCAAAGACCGAAGCCTTATGGGACGCCCAGGTTAGATTCCTGACCCAACCTATAAACCACACACTGTGACACGTGCCTGTAGTACCAGCTACTAGGGCAGAAGAATCATGAAATAGTGAAACCTTGTCTTAAAAGAGAAAAAGAGAGAGAGAGAGAGAGAGAGAGAGAGAGAGAAAGAAAGAAATGGGCTGGAGGCCTGAACAGACACCTCAGCAAAGATATACACATGCATGCAAATAAGCACATATCATGTCATCAGGGAAATGTAAACCAAAGCAAGGAGATACCACAACACCCCAAAATCCAGAACACTGCACAACGCCAAATGCTGCTGAGGATATAAAACAACAGGAACTCTTATTTCTGGAGAGAATGCAAAATGGTACAGCTACTTTCACAAACAATTTGGCAGTTTCTTAAAAAAACTAAACATATTCTTACCATATGATACAGCCATTGTACTCATTGGAATTTACCCAAAGGAGTTGAAGATTTACATATACATAAAAACCCACACATTTATGTTTATAGCAGCTCTACTCATAATTGCCAACACTTGGAAGCAACCAAGACATCCTTCAATAACTGAATGGATAAAACCGTGGTACATTCGGGAGCCAGCAAATGGCCTTGAGATTACATTGCTGGACTCCCACAGGGCCAACTACAGTTCAAGTCCCAGACCTGATGGCTTGAAAAATCACAATGGGTGTGTGTGCAGGTGTGTACATGAGCCCAGGAGAAGAATGGAGAAGGGATTGTGCCATGGCTATCTCCCCTGGGGAGTGATTTCTCACTTTCCCTCTCAACTGTTTCTGCTCTCCTTGCACTCTCCAGCAAGCACACATGCCCTATGGCAAAAACCTCTTAAAAAAAAAAAAAAAAAAGACTACAAAATATTATCCAAAACTAAAAAAGAAATGAGTTATCAAGCCTTGAGAAGACATGGAGAAATCTCAGACAACTATTACTAAGTGAAAGAAGACAGGATGAAAAGGCTAAAATCCTATGATTCCAATTATAGGCCATTCTAGAAAGGTAAAACTACGGAGATAGAAAAAGATAAGTGATTTCCAGGAGTTAAAAGGAAGGGAGGGGGAACCAGCAGTTAGCGTAATGGCTACATCGCTGGACTCCCAAGTAGTCGACCACAGTTTGCGTCCCAGACCCCGTGGCTTAAAACTCACGCGGGCGCATGTGTGTGCATGCCCAAGATCCCGAGAGGAGACTGGAGGAGAAGGGACTGTGGCGTGACCATCCCCCCTGGGGGGTGATTTCTCGCTTTCTGTCTCTATGTCTCTCTCTGTCCGTCTGGCGAGCGCATGCGCCCTATAGCGAAAACCTCTCCAAAACAACAAACAAACAAACAAACAAACAAACAAAGTAAGGGAGGAATGAGTGAAACACAGAGGATTTTTAGGGCAGTGAAACTATTCCACATGGTATCTCAATGATGGACATATGTCATTATACATTGGTTCAATCTCACAAAATGTACAATATCCAACAATGAACCCTAACCAAACCTATGGATTTTGGGTGATAATGATGTATCAATATAGGTTTATTAATTATAACAAATATCCAATTCTGGTGCAAGATGATGATACTGGGAGAGGCGATGTATGTGTTGGTAAAGGAGGTATAAAATGGGAAATAATTTTACTTTGTAATCAATAAAAACTGTTCTGAGGGGCCAGCACGGACTCCGACATAGCCAATGGCGGTTTGATTCCTGGACCTAGTGACTTGCGTTCTCACTTTCCTTCTCCCTCTCTCTCTCTGGTGAGTGCATGTGCCCTATAGCAAATTAAATTATAATTATAATAAAATTAAATAAATCATTCCTTTAGAAATATATTTTTTAAATGCACTGAAGAGTAAGCTCCATTTTTATAAAATTATTTATTACTTTCTGACCATTTCAGGGGGTCTGATATCTACTTCTCCTAAACAGGTTTTCTCCTTAGGAAATTTTCCCCCTATATTTTGACAGTCTAATTCTAGTAAGCAAAGAATGGGGCTCCGGTGGTTTTCAATTTTATCTAAAAGTCAATGTCATCAAACAGTCAATTCTTTTAAAGTATCAAATAAGAGGATTAAGATTATTCATATGCAAGATTTTACATAGCATTTGGTTAACAACTAAGCTTTAGATGGAATTAATTTGATCAGCATTATTTTAATTTTGCTTGGGTTAATCACCTTAAGCAGAAACACCTTTGAATAAATGACAGCACACACACACACACACCCATGCACACACACACATACACATGCACATAAGGATTAATGGCTCAAAAGGGAGAACTCATTTTGAAAATGGGAAGGCTGAGATGGGTCAAAATAAGCCTCTAAATATCATGCAAGCTTGCATGTTTAAGTCTCTGGACAAACCTCATGCTATGCTAGAATCTTTATTGCAAGCTTAAAGTCAGGAGAAAGGCTTGTTAACACTTGTCTCCTGGGCAGAGGCAGGAAACTAGAAAGGTTATTAAAAGTTCCACTTACTGAAAATGACAGTGCTGGTTATAGCAGTTTTCACTAAGACTTTATTGATCCTAGAAGTTAAGGACACTGGCCCTATCTAGAGAAACTCCTGTTTCTATCATCTTGGGCCACCTAGTTTGCCTCCAAACAGTTTTCTGAAGCACTCCTTATTTATAGCTTCTATTTTGGCACAAGTATTGTTAAATTACTAGACTAGAACTATCTAGGCTTCCAATTTTTTCTAAGTTTTTTTTCCAATGCTGCAAACAAGTAATATGATCCTATTTTTAAGAAGCATTCTGGAGACCGGCAGGTGTTGCAGTAATCAAGGCGCTGGACTTCCACATGACTGACCACAGTACAAGTCCCGGACCTGGCAGCTTACTTTCTCAATCTCCTCTCTTTCTCTCTCTGGTCAAATTAAATAATAATAATAAAATTAAATTAAATTAATACTTAATTAAAAAAAAGAAATATTCTCTTTAAATTCAGAAACACACACACAAACACCTGGGAGGGACCAGCTATTCCAGTCCTTTCCCTTAACCTTTATTTTTTTAACACCAAAACCACTGAGCCCACTGGGAGAGCGGCTCCTCCCTGACTGCTCATTTCCTGTGATTCTGGTGGGGCTGGCAGCCCCACGAATAGGTAGGTATGGACTGAAGCCTACTCTATAATGTATGTGTGTTGTAGAAATGGGGGAGATACTTTTAGTTTTTGTTTGTTTGTTTTGTAATTTGCTAGAGGCATGCACACATCCCTGGTGTGTCCTTCAAGCCTCCAAGTTCTGAGACAACCCATGCAGTCAGTCATAGGGGATTCAGCTGCCTTAACTACCATGCTACCAACTGGCCCCAGTACTTTTAGTTTTTACTTTAAACTTTATAAAGGTACAGGGGACCAGCAGATGGTGTGCCAGTTATGTCACTGGACTCTGACATGGCTGACTGAAGTTTGAGTCTTGGACCCCTGAAATTCACACCAAGTATGTGTGTGGGCATGTCCAAGATCCCAGGAGGAGAATGGAGAATGGAGGAGAAGTGATTGTGCTGCGGTCATTCCCCACTTTACCTCTTATAAAGGTATATAATTTTAAAAGCCAAAGCTGGTCCTGTGGTCCAGTGGTTAAATGAGTTGGATCCTGCATGGATGACCCTGGTTCAAATTCCAACCCTGGTGGCTTGAAAAACGTGCCAGGTCCAAGTGTGTATGTCCCTAAAATCTTGAAAACAATGGAGAAGGGATTGCAGTGTGACCACACCCCACTGCAAGGGAAGCTGTGCTTTCTCCTTCTCCCTGTCTGATGAGCACACATGCCCTCTGGCAAGTTGGGGGGAAAAAAAGCCAACTGTTCCTGAAGGTTTATAGTGAAAAATAGATAACCAGTGCCCTACTCCATTCCTCTCCATCTGATTCTAGCTCTACAGAGAGGCAACCACTTTTAATTATTTAGCTGTTTAATAATATTAAGCATTTACTATTTACCTTCTGAATATATCAGTTCGATAGGTATTAACTCATTTAATCTTCACAACATTCCTATGGGGATATACAAGCTTGCTGCCAAAAGTGTGACAAGAGCAGGTTGGAGGCTCCACTGCTGAGTATGAAGACTTAAACTTTTACCTCCTGTTTTTCAGTTTGCTATTCCCACCCAAATTCAAAATCCCTTGGATTCGATATCTCTTAAGACTAAATTTCCAGGGGCCAGACCTTGGTGCAGCAATAACACAAATGCTCTGCGATTGTGGACCCACATGAGAAATTCCTGGGTTTGAATCCCAAGGTCTCCCTTGGAGGTGCCTCCCCCTGCCTTTTCTCATTGAAGAAAATTTTTTAAAAAAACAGTGACTTTTGATGGGGACCAGCAGGTGGTGTGGTGGTTAAGGTGCTGGACACTCCCACATGGCCGACTGTGGTTTGAGTCCCGTATCTGGCGGTTTACTTTCCCTCTGCTCTCTCTCTTTCTCTCTTTCTCTCTCTCTCTGGTCAAATTAAAATAAATGAATGAATAAATAAAAATGAATAAATAATTCTTTTTTTTAAAGAGTACTTTTTTTAACTTTATTTCTTTCTTTTATTTAAATTTTTTATTTTCTATTTTATTTTATTAAATATTTTTATATTTTTTTCCATCTTTTTAAAATTTACATTCATTCACTGTACATTATTATAGCATATAAAATGAGATTTTTCCATTCAGAATACACTGTATATTGGCTCAATCAAGCACATCAACATATATGTTATTGTCAACAAATAATTTTCCATTTCTTGTTTTCTGTATATTTTGCCTTTTTTCCCATCCTT
>NW_006160036.1:1171603-1171979 GCF_000334495.1 Tupaia belangeri chinensis | reverse complement strand
TTCCCATCTGGAATAAACTGCATAGTGGCTTAATCATGCATGTTATCATCCATAATATTCCATTTCTACTTTCATATATATGTTTTTTACCCCATGTCTGACCCTCTGCCCTATTACACTCTCTTATTACACTATCTCTGCTGTCTACAGTTGTCTTCAATTCCTTTTCCCCCAACATTTTGTTGACCACACAATATCATAAGTAATCTAAGTACTTTCAATAGCAATTTCAGCTGGTGGTTTCAAGAAAGGCAGTTTTGAACTGGTAAGGATATTTCCTTGAAAGTTGAAGCCTAGAAACAGGTTAGTATTTTGTTCAAATAGTAGGTACATGAATCTATTGACAGCTCAAGACAGGATAAAAATTCTTAAAACC
>NW_006160036.1:1160287-1165856 GCF_000334495.1 Tupaia belangeri chinensis | reverse complement strand
GTCAGTAAAATTAAATGCAGACACACAGAAATAAGAGTTCAGAAACTAAGAAAATAGGCAACTTAATTACAGGGACAAATTCTGGGGCTGAGTTTTATATCCCAGAGTCCAATCTGGAAGATCAAACCTCAACAGAAACAGAAGAAAGATTAAGTACATGAGACTGAACTCATGAAACAGCATTCTGTGACTTGACTTAAATATTGCTGCTTTTCTTCTAAGCTTTGTTGTTCGGTTTTAAGGATTTTTGTCCTAGTAGATTCATGTACCTACTGTTTGAACAGAATACTAACCTGTTCCTAGGCTTTAAGTTTCAAGGAAATATCCTTACCAGTTCAAAACTGCTTTTCTTGAAACCATCAGCTGAACTTGCTATTGAAAGTTGTTAGATTATTTATGATATTGTGTGATCAACGAAATGTTGGGGGAAAAGGAATTGAAGACAACTGTAGACAGCAGAGATAGTGTAATAAGAGAGTGCAATAGGGCAGAGGGTCAGACATGGGGTAAAAACACATATATATGAAAGTAGAAATGGAATATTATGGATGATAACATGCATGATTAAGCCACTATGCAGTTTATTCTTTTATTTAAATTTTATCAGAGAGGGACAGAATGAGAGAGAGAGGGAAAGTGAGAAGGCAAGCTTCCAGGTCCAGGACTTGAGCCATGGTCGGCTATGTGGGACCAGCACCCTTAGCCCCCATGTCATCTGTTGGCCCCAATAAATAATTCTTAAAAAAAAAAAAAAAAAGTGACTTTTGAGCAAAGACCTGAAAGTAAAGCAGCAGAGAGGTGTTGAGATATGCCTAGAGGGAGAGTGTTCCAGATAGAGGGACAGGGAGGGTGGCAGGGTCAGCAAGGAAGCCAGTGTCAATGCTGTGGGTGGAGTGAGCCAGGTTCCCTTTCCTCTACCCTTTCAGAAAGCTGCCATCCCCTGCCTCCTCCTGTAATAGGATCACTGTGCTTGGCAGGGTAGAACTGGTTCTACATGGAGAGTTTTTTTTTTTTTTTCCCCTCAGATGTTAACCTTTTTTTTTAAAACATAAGTAATACTTGCTCATTGTAGTAAATTTAAATAGTGTGGAAGTATAACATGTAAAAAGTAGGAACTTTTGGGACCAGCAAGTGGCATGGTGGTTAAGGAGCTGGACACTCCCATATGGCCGACCAGGGTTCAAGTCCTGAATCTGGTGGCTTGCTTTCTCACTTCCTCTCTCTCTCAGTCTCACCCTCTGTCTCTCTCTGGTCAAACTAAAAAATAATAATAATAATAATAAATGAATGAATAAATAAAATAAAATAAATAATTATAAAAAAAAGTAGGAACTTCTGGTTAAAGACAATGTATTAGACATATATATTCATCTGCTGTCTCTAGAAACCACAGGTATCAACAGAGCAGGAAAGAAGAAATAGTGGATAAAAGAGAAGAGCAAAATTGGAAACTGGAAAAAAGTAGCTGATATAGTAGTTGGAGAAGCTGGAAGGCTAAATGTCTGTATGGGGAAAAGTCAGAAGCAAACCTCTGTATCTATTTAAAGCTGTTAAAATTATTTTGGAAAGAAAAAAAGGAACAAGTTATTTCTGACTGTAGAACCCTGAAGGACTAGAGAAATCAGATAAGCTCCAGAGAGAAAGAGAGAGACTCCTCTCTGACAGGGTCTTCATGCTGTGATCTGCACCCAGCCTCAGCCAGCCTTAGATTGTGGCATGTTCAGGGAGGTCTCTAGATACAAGCCTAGAACCTTCCCATGTGAGTCAGGCTGAGTTACCACTGGGCACCATAGCTGGCCTTGAATGTTTAATCTTTCAACCATAAGTAATTCAATATGCATTTCTTTTCTTATGGCAGAGGGTATATGCACTCTCTGGATAGAAAGGGAAAGTGAAAAAGCACTTCCCATGGAGGATGGTCATGCCATAATCAATCCCTTGTCCTCCATTTCTCCTCCTTTCAGGATTTTGGGCACACATACATGCCTGGTGTGTTTTTCACACAACCAAGTCTGGGACCTGAACCATGCAGTCGACCATGTGGCCTTAACTACCATGCCACCGGCTGGCCTCCATGTGACTTTCTAACAGATTTATTTTTTTAAATAACTACTATACCATAATTACACCCAATAAGAATTCCTTAACTAATCTAATACTTGGTCCACAACTGTCGCAAAATATCTTCATATAATTTGTTTAAGTCAGGATACAGCTCCTTTTTTATGTCATTTATTTGATGAAGAAACTGGGTCATCTGTAGTACAGAATTTCCCTCATGGGACCAGCAGATGGCATAATGGTTATGTTACTGGACTTCCATATAGTTGACAGCAGTTTGAGACCCAGACCTGGAGGCTTAAAACTCATGCCTCACACATGTGCATGAATGTCCAAAATCCCAAGAAGAGAAGGGAGGAGAGCATGACTGTAGCATGGTCATTTCCCCCCGGAGGGTGATTTCTCACTTTCTGTCTCTATCTCTCTGGCAAGCACACATGCCCTGTAACAAAAATATCTCTTCTCTCAGGACCAGCAGGTGGCGTGGTGGCTATGGTGCTGAACACTCCCACATGGTCGACCACGTTTTGAGTCCTGGGCCTGGTGGCTTGCTTTCTCAGTTTCCCTCTCTCTCTCTATCTCTCCCTGTGTCTTTCTCTGCTCAAATTAAGAATAAATTAATAAATAAATAAAATTAAATTAAAAAGTAATTATTTAAAAAAAAGTCTCTCATTATGAACCTGGCCAATTGCTTCTATGTGGCACTGTTTTAACTTGCTGCTCTATCTGCTTAATTTCCTTGATTAGATTCACTTTTGAGTTTTGGATTTTTGTCTTTTTTCTGATAAAAATCCTTCTTATGTGATACTGCACACTCCCTATGGCTTTACATCAGGAGGCACACAACCTTGGCTTGCCCACTTTCAGTGATGTAAAGTCAGTTAGACCATGCTGACATGTTTGATACTGATATCCCCATTAACACTGAAATATCGGGGCCAGGCAGTGCTGTAGCAATAATGCAGGTAATGCAACTGAGCCCTCACAGGAAAGGTCCTGGGTTTGTGTGCTGGGAACTCCCCAAGTGATCCAGGATAACTGAAACTGGGAGTGGTTACAGCATAAGACCCTGTTGGGGTGCCCATTGCTCTCTCATGGAAGAAATAAAAAAACAACAATAAAAAACACAGAAATATTCCAAAATTTGATTGCTAAAGGAATGGAAACATGAATAAATATGTGACAAGCCAAGAATAATAAAAAATAGGGAACCAGCAGTTAGCGTAATGGCTATGTCGCTGGACTCCCACGTAGTCGACCGCGGTTCGCGTCCTGGACCCGGTGGCTTGGAACTCACGCTGGGCACGTGTGCGTGCGTGCCCAGGATCCCGAGAGGAGAATGGAGGAGAAGGGATTGCGGCATGATCACCCCCTCTGGGGGGTGATTTCTCGCTTTCTGTCTCTATGTTTCTCTCTGTCTATCTGGCGAGCGCACGCGCCCTATAGCGAAAACCTCTCAAAAAAAAGAATAATAAAAAATATATATGAGTATATAGGTATTTGTTACACAATTTCCTCAAATTTGAAGTTTTCATAATATGTTGCATGAAAAGAGGACCAATCAACTGGTGTTAGTACTTTTGGCCTAAAATATATTCATTATAAAGTATCCTGTTCATAGTCAATCTAATGGTTTTAGTACACATTGATTATTACATAGATCTATTATTCAGTTAGGGGGTTATGAATGAATTTTCTGTTTTTCTTTTTAATTTTTATTTTAGCTGTGATTCTTATAAGAAAAACTTTTCTTCACCAATTATTTTCTTACATTGAAATATAGCTCTTACAGGAAAGGCAAGACAAAAGCTTCACACTTTCCCTTTATTTATCAATTTACAAAATAAGAAGTTGATTTTGTAGCATTTCCAAAGAGGTCCTTTGAAGGTTTGTTGGGTTTTTTTGACTACAATTTTTATATCTTTGATGTGTTTTGATCTATGGCAGGCATTATTCTTTTTTCTTTTTTAATTGCCAGAGGGTACGTGTGCGTGCCAAAGAGAGACAGAGAGGAAGAAAGCACCCCACACTGGGTGTGGTCACACTGCAATCTCTTCTCTATTTCTACATCCCCTCGGGATCTGGGACATGTGCGTGCATGGCAAGTTATTCAAGTCACCACGACTGGGATTCAAACTGGAATTCAATCCATAGTTGGCCATGTAGGATCTAGCTCCCTTAACCACTAGGCTATAGGGCTGATTCAGACATTCTTTTTAATGATCTAATTTTCCTACCTATGGCCAATGAGAGCCCTTTCAGGTTGGCTCTTGAGCACCACTGGCAAGACCCCATTAATCTCAAATACCTTCTTTGCATTCAGGCAGAACAAGAAGCCTTGAAGGTTACGATGTATAATTCCTGACCCAGACCTTGAATCAACCTTTATTCCAAAGTGCTTTGAGTTCTTTCAGTAGAAAATGGCATTTAAAAATTATACCTAGCACTAAGTATGTTTATTGGTACTAGTTTCTCAATGCTACTTGTCACTGACAGTGGATCAAGCTAGGAAGTATCTGTTTTTAAAAAAGAAAGATAAATCATAGGATCATACTAATATTCCCAATTGAAACTCAGCATTACAGGGGTTTTATTCTAGATATTTGATTTTAAGTTATAACTTTTCTTTTTCAGCTTATGCTAGAGGGAGCATGCGTGTATACACAGAGGACGATAGGAGAGAGAGGAAAGTGCCTCACACCCCCAACAGGGACATGCAATCCTTTCTCCTCCAATTTTTCATTCCATCAGGACCACGGGCACATATTCCCAGCGTGTTTTTCAAGCTGCCAGGGACAGGATTTGATCCCTAGTCAGCCAAGTGGCATGCGGTTTCTTCTGCGTAGCTCTTAACCAGCTCTATAATTCTTTTTCTTATGCTAAAAATCTTAATTCCATATAATACTAGCAAAATTACTTTCAGATTCTTTTGTGATTCATAAGCATGATGGCTGGGTTTTCGCATCACTGTGTGTGACGGCCTCCCTTAAACCTTGTTACACTATCCTAGTATGACCCATCTGACATGAAAAAAACCTACTTATGACATATTTTCTTTATCTACATGTATCTCTATTTCAAAAGAACACCAATATTATTACTAGTAGTAAGATTACTAAATGCGATGTAATACTTCTTTGTGGTTCTTTTTGTCCTGAACATTTTAATCTTACCTGAAGGGTAGTTTAATGGGACAAATCACTGCTGTATCAGCCTAACACCATTGTTCTTTAATTAGGAGTAAAAGAAGATAAGTACGAAAGCTCAAGTCATATCAGTTTTTAGGCCATTTCCCTTCCAACTAGCATCCTGAGACAAAAACAAAACACAAGGTCTGGTTGAAAAAGTCTTAGGGACTGGATATAAACACAGGAGAAACAAATCACCCTACTGAGTAACATGGGGTCAGTGAACTGAAGGAATAAGAGGCCAGGAAAGAAATCATGAACATAATTCTCATTAAACAGGCACAGTAAGTCAGAGCTGACAGGCAGCTGCAAATTTTCTC
>NW_006160036.1:1155089-1160256 GCF_000334495.1 Tupaia belangeri chinensis | reverse complement strand
AGCAGGAACTATAGTGAAATGCTGCTTAGCAACATCCAAAGGCAGATGACAATGACAATGATACAAAGAGCAGGAGAATCAGATTTCAGCGTGACAATCATTTCCGTCTTACAACTGCTTGTCCACCAACCAGGTGTGGTTAATTGGTAAAATATGGCTTATTACTTAATACTTTATTGCTTTTATTTCCTATTTTTTAAAAAGGGGTGAAAATAACATCTGAACCAATAAAATTCAAGTGCTGATTCACGTAAGTACGCTATCCTGAAAACATTTTTAAGAACATCTTAAAACTTCATAGGAGAGGACCTATAAAATTGCGGTGGATTTTTTATTATCATTTGTGATTTTTAAAAAATTATTATTTATTTAATTTTATTATTAGTATTTTGTTTGCTATAGTACACATGCATTCACTAGAGAGAGGCAGACAGGGAGAGAGAAGGAAAGTAAGATAGCAAGTCTGGGACTCAGACTTGGTTGGTCATGTGGGGGTCCAGCACCTTAACCACCATACCACCTGCCGCCCCTTGTGATTTGTTTCTTTTACTTGAGGTTCCTTTTTTTTTTTTTTTTTTTTTCAGTTTGCTATAGGGTGCAGGCACTTGCTAGAGAGAAACAGAGACTGACAGAAAGACAGATAGAGAAAGGGAAAGTGAGAAATCATCCCCAAAGGGGATGGCCACACCATAAACCTTTCTCTTCTATTTCTCTTGTCAGGATTTTTGGGCATGGGTGCACATGCCTAGCGTGTTTTTAAGCCATCAGATCCAGGTCTTAAACCACGCAGTCAGCCATGTGAGATCCAGTCACTTAAACCACCACACCACTGGGTGATCCCAAATTTGAGTTTCTGATCCTTCTCAACTTTTGATATACCTTAAAATCATCCATGAAGCTTTAAAAAAATTAAAGATGCCCAAGGTCTGATGTGGACATGCTGAATCAGTGTCTCTAAAAGTGGACTGGATATCAATATGTTTAAAATAATCCCAGATGACTTTATTTGTACCTCAAGTTGAAAACCACTGTGACATAATATATAAAATATTTTTATCTCTTTTTTTAAAGAGGTTTTTGCTATAGGGCACATGCATTCGCCAGAAAGACAGAGAGAGACAGAAAGCAAGAAATCATCCCCCAGAGGGGATGGCCACGTCGCAATCCCTTCTCCTCCATTTTCCTATCAGGATCTTGGGCACGCACGCACATGCACCCAGAGTGAGTTAAGCCACCCAGTATAGGACTTGAACTGCAGTTGACTACATGGGAGTCTAGCGACATAGCCATTACGTAAAACTGCTAGTCCCCATAATATATAAAATATTTAAGGCAGTTCTTGGGGCAGTAGATGAAGTGATGGTTAAGGTGCTGGACTCCTACATAGCCAACCGTGATTCAAATCCTGGATCCTGCAGCTTAAAAATCATACCAGGTGCATGCACATGCATGCCCAAAATCTTGAGAAGAGAACAGAGAAGGGATGTGGCCAAATCCCCAAGGTGGTGATTTCTCACTTTACTGCTCTGTGACTCTGTCTTTCTCTGGGGAACACACGTTAAACAAAAAACAAAAAAAAAAAAAAAAAAAAAAGTGTGTGTGTGTGTGTGTGTGTGTGTGTGTGTATATAGATATATATACACACACACTTATATATCTACACACACACACACACACACACACACACATACACATACAACCTAGAGAACAAGTGAGTGCAGTTCTTTTTTTTTTTTAACTATTTATTTTAATTTTATTTATTCATTAATTTATTTTAATTTGACCAGAGGGAGACACAGAGAGAGAGGGACAGTGAGAAAGGAAGCCACCAGGTCCGGGACTTGAACCATGGTCAGCCATGTGGGAGTGTCCAACGCCTTAACCACCATGCCATTTGCTGGTCCCCCTGCGTGCAGTTCAAGTTTCGTGTGCATGTGGTTCACATCAGGAACTTACTGAACATGCAAATTCCTAGGATCTATGAAAGTTTAGGATTTAGCTTGCCTGGTATGGGCTCAGTAATTTTCATGTTTAAACAGCATTCTAGGAGACACTGATTCAAGTATCATCAAACTACACTCTGAGCAGCACTTTTTGAAAAGAATCTGAAGAAACCAAAATAGATCAATTTTACCAGGCTGGGATCCAGAATATGGCAGCCACTGACCTGAGTGATGTTTGTGAATATCTGCTCGGACAGTCTCTCACACAAAACGGCCATCAGCTGTAGGACCAGCAGCTTCCGCTCTTGGCTTTCTACACGAAGAGTCTGGTGTTGCTCTAATTCCAAGAAGCTTTTGCTGGAGAAGGGCTTACTTTTTAACTCTGCTTCATTTTCCACAGCCACATAAGTCAACTCCTAAAAGCAAAGAAGGAAAGAAAAAGTGAAGAAAAGGCCAGCAGAGCTAAGGGCTTCATAAACATAGCTAGGAAACTATATAAAGTGCATAGTGGGTCGTTGGAAAAGTCATTACTTTTTTTTCTATGCAGAAATGCGTCATGACTTTTCCAATAACTTAATACTTAAAGAAATAGTCTGTGTTTGTTGTAGTATTATTTGTTTTTTTAAAGAACTATTTATTTAATTATAGTTATTGATTCATTTATTTTAATTTGACCAGAGGGAGACACAGAGAAAGAGAGAGGTTGTGCGAAAGCAAGTCACCAAGGTCTAGGACTTGAACTGTGGCTGGCCATGTGGGAATATCCAGCGCCTTACCACCATGCTGCAGTATTATTTGTAATAGCCAAAAACTGGAGACAATTTAAATGTTCAGCAATAAGAGAATAAATAAATTGCAATATATTTATTATATCACAGCATTTTTTTTTTCCTTTTTTGGAGAGGTTTTTGCTATAGGGCGATTGCACTCGCCAGAAAGACAAGAGACAAAAAAAGAGAAATCACCCCCCCAGGGGAGATAGCCATGCTGCAATCCCTTCTCCTCCATTCTCTTCTCAGGCTCTTAGGCATGCAGGCACACTTGCCTGGTGTGCGTTTAAGCCACCAGCTCCAGGACTCAAACCGTGATTGACTACATGGGAGTCCAGAGACATAGCCATTATGCCAACTGCTGGTCCCTATCACAGCAGTTTTAAAAAATAAACCATGGATGCTCTTTAACTTATGATGAAGTTATATCAGATAAACCCATCATAAGATGGAAATACCTAAGTCAAAAATGCATTTAATATACTTAACCTACTGAATATAAAAGCTTCACTTAATCTACCTTGATCATGCTCTGAACACTTATATTAGTGTACAATTAGGCAAAAATAATCTGACACAAAGCCTATTCTATAATTACATGCTGACTATCTTATGTGATATATTAAACACTGTACTGAAAGTGAAAACCAGAATGACTGTATGGGATAAATTCAAAATGTGGTCTCTATTGAATGTGTATTGCTTTTGTCTATGATAAAGTAAGTCAAATCACCATAAGTCAGGAACCATCTGTAGATCTTATATTATCAATACAGTAGATCTGCTGCAAGCAACAGAGTACTATGTGCATTAAGATACTATACACATGAAAATTTTAAATCTCATTATAAAAACATACACACTTTACACACACATACACACACACACACACACACACACACACAAATGGCTTGATAGACCTCTTATTTTATCAGTATTGTAATGCTCTCTACAACTCATACTCCCTGACCTGAGACCTCAGGCCATGCTACATCCCAGAGACTGTTAGATGCTTCCAGCACAACAGCCCTTTTCTTCTCAGTCAGAACTGAGCTTCTACTAATAGATAATTCATTATGTGGGTTTTGCAGGCTTTTTGTTGTAAATTTTCATGGGAAGAGAAAACTTTAAGTTCCTAACAATTAATGCTTTACCAAAGTAGCTGACAGTTTTAGAGTAGTGATACTCAACTATGTCTGAACCATTTTGCTCCCTAGGGGACATTTCACAATGCCTGGGGACATTTGTGGTTGTCATAATTGGTGTGGGGTAATATAAGTATCATGGGTAGTGAGATACTGCTAAATATCCTACAATGCATGGGATAGTCCCCCACAAGAAAAAAATGTAGCTGGCCCAAAATGTCAATAGTACCAAGGTAGAGAAACACCAGTTTAAAGCCAAGGTCTTTGATTTTGTTTGTTTGTTAAACATTTTTTTAAAAATACATAGTTAAGGGGCCAGCAAGTGGCATGGTGGTTCAAGTGCTAGACTCCCACATGGCTGACCACGGTTCAAGTCCCAGATCTAATGGCTTGCTTTCTCTCTTTCTCTCTCTCCTTTTCTCTGTCTCTCTCTCTGGTCAAATTAAAAAAAAATAATAATAATAAATAAAATAATTATTCTAAAAAATAGACAGCTAAGAGCAAATCTTCTTGGAATATTATTTAAAATGAGTGGCTGGACATGGGATGGATGGATGCGAACAAGGGAGGAAAGACAGTAACAAATAAGGGTGCCCCACTTCAAGCCCTCAAAATGTTTAGATTCCCCTCTCGCATGATTGTACATCCATACCACCCTTAAACTCCACAGACATTCTCTTAAGAGTAGGCACTTTACTTAGAGGAAAGAATGGAGAAGGCAGAGCTAAGGTCACTGGCTTACGATATCAGACAATAAAAATAAGAAGGAACATTATGGGATACAAGCTATGATTGGCAATTAGGACAAAAGGCAGTACAACCACTGGCACTAAGAAACAAACCCAGAAAAGATTTCAAAATGGCTACAAAATGAAAGGAGAGAGCCAGAACTGCTAAATCTCCTTTCCAGATAACTTGACAAAACAACAGTTGGAAAGGATAAGGGATTACTCTACAGCTTTAAAACCTACTATTAACTTCAAAAGGCTTCTTACTGTCAACACCAAGCAAAGATTAACCCTTTTATAGATGAATAGTTCTGGTTCGTTAATCTTTCAAATTTCAGTGCAGATTACCTTGGAAAGTATAGTTAGAGCACATGAATCCTATTGAAAATCATTTTTTCTTGTTATCAACCCAAAGGCTACTAAAATACAAATCATCTTTTGATTATTTCCCCTAAATTGGATCTAAATTTTAAGGCTTAAGATGATGACTGTGGGGGCCGGCAGGTGGCATGGTGGTTAAGGGTGCTGGACTCCCACATGGCCAACTACAGTTCAAGTCCTTGACCTGTCGGCTTTCTGTC
>NW_006160036.1:1144665-1155058 GCF_000334495.1 Tupaia belangeri chinensis | reverse complement strand
CTGTCTCGCGCCCCCCCCCCCCGTTCCTCTCTGGTAAAATTAAAATAAGTAAATAAATAAAGTCAAGTAAAATGATTCTTAAAAAAAAAAAAAATGATGACTGTCTAAGAAATTCAGTCTGTTGAACTACCCTGGAATAAAGGTGACCATGAACTACACATACTTCTCACCTTTAAACAGAAGATGAAGAAGTCTCCTGCCAGACCACTCTTCTGGCAGTGGGACAGCAAGTCCCCAAGATGTTCCATCTGGCCCTGCTCTGAAGACACCTTCTGGTACAAGGCTTCATCTTCATCTTCGTCTTCAACACTACAATGCAGGGTAAAATATAACTTGGCAGTGTCACCCAGAGACATAAATTTTTGAAGCTGCATAATAATTTTATAAAGCAACATTTTTTAAAACGTTTATTTATTCATTTATCTATTTATTTGTTGTGATTTTCAGGCCCCCAGGTCTGGGACTTGAACCATAGTTGGCCATGTGGGAGTCCAGTGCCTTAACCACCATGCCACCTGCTGGCCCCTAAAGCAACATGTTATCTTCATACAGTTGATTATTATAAAGAACTTAAAAAATAAAAAAAGAAACTGTTTAACTTACTCTTCTATTTCTCCAAACTGAAAAAGCAAAGAATTTATTCTTATACACTAGTCTATTAAGTCCTGCATGGTCATTTGTTCAAATAGGAAAAGAGTCAGAAAGGAAGTGGCTTTTTTTTTTTTTCTTTTCCATTTTGCCAGAGAGTCATGTGTGCTCACCAGAGAGAGACAAAGAGAGAGAAGTGAGAAAGCACCTCCTCCCCATGGAGAATGGCCAGATCACAGTCCTCTCTCCATCTCATTCTCCTTTTAGGATTCTGGACATGAACACAGAAGCACCTGGTGTGTTATTAAGTGTCTGGGTCTGGAATTCAAACCTCACTGTCAGCCATGTGGGATCCAGTCATCTTAACCATCAGCCCACGGGCTGGCTCAGAGTGACTTCTAAAATGGATGTTGGGACCAGCCCCAGCATAATTACTGGATCATATATCAATTTCATGTTTAACTTTTTGAGGAACTGCTAGACTGTTTTCTGTAGTAACTGTACCTTTTCTTGTGAAATATGATTTTAGAAGCCTGAAAGTGGCTTTTAAGATGGATATTGGGGGGACCAGCAGATGGCGTAATGGCTATGTTGCTGAACTCCCATATAGTCCACCACAGTTTGAGTCCTGGACCCGGTGACTTAACCTCACACTGGGTGCATGTGTGTGCATGCCCAAGATCCCAAGAGGAGAATGGAGGAGAAGGGATTGTGGCATGGTCATCCCCCCTGGGGGGTGATTTCTCACTTTCTGTCTCTCTGTCTCTCTCTGTCTTTCTGGCGAGCACACACATCCTATAGCAAAAACCTCTCAAAAAAATAAATAAATAAAAGATGCATATTGGAGTTGGCCCATAACATGGAGATTAAGGCGGCTAGATCCCACATGGCCAACCACGTGGTTTGAGCCCTGGATTCAAAGGCTTGTAAGATATGCTAGTGCATGCCCAGCATCCTGAAAGGAAGGAGAGATGGAGGAAGGGACTGTAGCATGACCATACTCCACAAGGGGTGCTTTCTCGCCTTCCCCCGATCTCTCGCGGCAAACGCATGTGCCCTGTGGCAAATTAAAAAAGAGAAAGAGAGAGAGAGAGATGGATGTTGAAGAATTACTGCTATTTCATAAGTTACAAAAGTAAAGAGAATTAAAGTTGTAGAGCTAGCAAGTGGCTTGACGGTTAGGGCACTGGACTCTCTCACATGGTCAATGACAGTTTGCGTCCCAGACCTGGAAGCTTGCTTTCTTACTTTTCCTCTCTCTTTCTCTCTGTATGGTGAGTGCATGTGTCCTATAGCAAATTATAAAATAATAATAATAAATAAAATTAAATAAATAATTCTTTTTTTAAAAAGTGTAAGTTGCAATATGTATTGGATCATCAGAAAAGTCATGATGCATTTTTACATAGAAAAAATGAAAAATATGCCATGACTTTTGTGACAATCTGACAGATATTTTGGTTCCTGAGGAAAGATAGAGAAAGAGACTACATGAGAAGTGGGACAAGATCAGAGGGCCTTGAATGTCACTCAGAGGAACTTTAATTTTTTTCTGATGAGCCACTAAAGGGTTATGGTAGTACCATACAGCACCATGGAAAGAGATGCAGGAAATGTCAATTAATATGAGCCAATTAGTTGAGATAAGAAAATGCATTAAGGAGGCCAGCAGGTGGTATGGTAGTTAAGGCACTGCACTCCCACATGGGGGACCATGGTTCATCCTAGACCTGCTGGCTTGCTTTCTTACTTTCCTTTTCTATCTTTCTCTGGTGAAGTAACAAAAATAATAACAATAAATAAAATTAAATAATTCTTTTAAAAAAGAAAATGCATAAAGCCTCAGAAAAATTAGTAAAGTAAATGTGATTATCAAGTAAAAAGATTTGATTATGTTACTGAAAACCGTGCTGTGATTATTGCAAAAAAATTTAAGAAACTTCTCAAGAGATGCTATAGCTTTTAGTTTTAGTTCATCTGATAAAAGACCAACACACAATATTATTATACCATATCATGTAAACAAAGACAAAGGTACAGAAGATGTACTAAAAACCAAAACACTGACGTAAGGTAAGAAATGAATAGGAGGGTGTTGGATTTTTGTTTCTTTCTTCATGTGTTTTTGGATTATACAGAGAACAGACTAAATTGAAAAAAAAATGACAGATGTTGCTTCATCTTACTGAAAAGTACAATTGTTAAAGTTAATTTGGTGGTGGGGGCCAGCGGCAGGTGACATGGTGGTTAAGGGTGCTGGTCTCTTGCATGGCTGACTGGGGTTTGAGTCTGTCCCAGCCCTGGAAGCTTGCTTTCTCACTTTCTCTCTCTCTCTGGTCAAATTAAAATAAAATAAATGGTTAAACAATTCTTTTTTTTGAGAGGATTTTGCTATAGGGCGCGTGCGCTCGCCAGACAGACAGAGAGAGACAGAGAGACTGAAAGCGAGAAATCACCCCCCAGGGGGGATGGTCATGCCACAATCCCTTCTCCTCCATTCTCCTCTTGGGATCTTGGGCACGCACGCACACATGCCCGGTGTGAGTTTAAGCCACTGGGTCCAGGACACGAACCGCGGTTGACTACATGGGAGTCCTGCGACATAGCCATTACGCTAACTGCTGGTCCCAATTAAACAATTCTTAAAAAAAAAAAGTTAGAAGAAAAAAAGTTAACTTGGCAGGAAACAAAAAGGTTAATTTGGAAGAATTTCTGACTAGGTAATATTGTCCCAATATGCCAGTTCACTAAAAACATGGCCTTCACACTACTCTAATAAAATGAATAACCTATAAATTTAGTTTAGGATTATTTCCTTATTATCCCAGGACTTTCAAGAGTCCTCCAGATGAGTCATATTTCTCTACCAACTCTTAATGTTAAAATAAAAGCTGAAATGGGTAAACTTCACTTTTAAGCTTATATGAAGCATCTTGATTATCAAAATGAAGTAGTATGTTTAGATGCTCTTAAGAAGACCTAACGGAACTAGCAGGTGACATGGTGGTTAAGGCACTATACTCCCACATGGTGGACCTCAGTGCAAGTTCTGGACCTGGTGGCTTGCTTTCTCACCTTCCCTCTCTCTCTCTGGTCAAATAATAGTAATAATAATGAATAAAACTTAATAATTATTAAAAATAAATAAATAAAAGAAGACCTAACAGGTGGGTAAGGCAGTTGGCTCCCACGTGGCCGACGATGCGAATTTGAGCCCTGGATCCATTCACTGACTTGGAAAACACACCAAGTGTATGCGTGCCCAGTATCTTGAAAGGAGAATGGAAGAGAAGAGATTGTGACATGGCCATCTCCCTGGGAGGTGATTTTTCACTGCCCCCCTTCTCTGTCTGTCTCCATTAAGCACACATATCCTGTAGCATAATTTTAAAAAGAAAAAGGCATGACAATAATTATCTTAAGAAGCACTATTTTATTCACTCCTAAAATTTCAAAAATAGTGAAATCCAAATAGATACATTTAGTTCAGTAAAAACTCTGAATTCAAAGATTATAAAAGCTAAGCTATTCTTATCATTTATTTAATCCAGTTTCTAATGGATAACTGGCACAGGCATAAAAACAGAGTAGAAAGGTAAATGGTGACACAGATCAAAATGACTGTAACATGGTCTACTACTGTGTGTGCATGCATGTCCAAAATCCTAAATGGAGGGAGAGATGGACGAGAGAAAGGATTGCAGCAAGACCATACCCCACGAGGGGTGCTTTCTTGCACCTCCCCGCTCCAGTGAGTACACATGTTCCCTGGCAAGTTAAAAAGAGAAAAAGCAAAAGATAAAATCTCACACATACTCACCTCTGGCATAGTGTTTATCAATGTTTTGGAAACATGGACTGTTTTAAATATCTAATAAAAGATAAGGATCCTATTTTCAGAAAAAAATCTGTGTTTGCATATAAATATGTTTTGTATGTATAATTTCAAGAGAATCAATGACTCCTAGAATCAATGCAGGGACTCCAGGTTAAGCTCCCACTGCTCTGGCAGTGGATGGAAATTCATTCAATCACTATTCCTTCTTTTCCTAACAAATGGAACTGTAGTTTCAGTAAATACTGAAGATACTGGCATACATGCACTGAGAACTGCACTAAAGCCTATAAAATTCTCTGTGTAGTCACTAAATTGGTCTAAGTAAAAAATGTTCCTTTCGAGACCAGCAGTTAGCGTAATGGCTATGTTGCTGGACTCCCATATAGTCAACCGCGGTTTGCATCCTGGACCCTGTGGCTTAAACTCAAACCGGACGCGTGTGCGTGCGTGCCCAATATCCTGAGAGGAGAATGGAGGAGAAGGGATTGCAGCGTGGCCATCCCCCTGGGGGGTGATTTCTTGCTTTCTATCTGTCTCTGTCTGGCAAGCGCACACGCCCTATAGCAAAAAAAAAAAAAAAAAGTTCCTTTCACTGGCTCATGACATGCCAGTTAAGGGGGATGGATCCCACATGGCTGACCATACAGTGGGAGTCTTGGACTCAGTGGCTTAAAAAACACACCAGGTACATGTGCGTACATGCCTTAGAATTCCTGAGAGGAGGGGAAATAGAGAAGGGACTGCAATGTGACTGTGCCCCAGGGAGAGTGCTTTCTCTCTCTCTCTGGTGCACAAACATGCACTCTGGCAAATTTTTTAAAAAAGTGTTTTTAAAATAAACATTCCAGGATCAGCAGTTGGCATAGTGGCTATGTCGCTGGACTCCCATGTAGTTGACTGCGGTTCGAGGCCTGGACCCGGTGGCTTAAACTCACGCCAGGCACATGTGCATGCGTGCCCAAGATCCTGAGAGGAGAATGGAGGAGAAGGGATTGCAGTGTGGCCATCCCCCCCTGGGAGGGTGATTTCTCACTTTCTGTCTCTCTGTTTCTCTCTCTCTTTCTGGTAAGCACATGTGCCCTATAGCAAAAAAAAAAAAAAAAAAAAAAAACCCAAAAACCGCGCAAAAAAAAAAAAAAAAAAAAAAAGCCAAAACTGCTAACCTCTTTCAATTCACAGGCATAGTTATAACCACAAAACTTATTTAATGCCCAAGAACTCTCAGTAAATTAGTCTGTACTGACAATTCTGTATGCAATTCGTTTTCCTATTTTTCTTAAGCTTATCATATTGAAAGAGTGCTTTACTTTTTAAAAATTATTTTATTTACTCATTCATTTATTTTAATTTGACCAGAGAGAGACACAGGAAGAGAGAGAGGGAAAGTAAGAAAGCAAGCCACCAGGTCCAGGACTCAAACCATGGTCAGCCATGTGGGAATGTCCAGCACCTTAATCACCATGCCACCTGCTGGTCACAAGAGAGTGCTTTAATAATTTACCAAGTTAACTATAAATATAATACTGACTCTAAACCCTTAAAAAACAAAACAAAAAAGCAGCATTTTGAACATGATATACAATTGGAAGAGGGTAGCTAACTGCCACTAGTTAAATACTATATGGACTATAATAAGCAGGAACTTATGTTCTTTTTTTTTTTTAAAAAGATTTATCTACTTATTTATTTATTCATTCCTTCATTTTAATTTGACCCGAGAGACACAGAAAGAGAGAGAGGAAAGTGAGAAAGCAAGCCACCAGGTCCAAACTCGAACCGTGGTCGGCCATGTGGGAGTATCCAGAGCCTTAACCACCACGTCACCTGCTGGTCCCAGCAGAAACTTATGTTCTGAGGTGGTAACATACTACGTGGATCACCCATGAAGTGGAACTAATTTATAATATACACTTCTGAGATGTTGGAGAACAAAATTACCCATTCTGCTAATATTTATTTATTTCATCTGCCAGAGAGCGTATGCTTTTGCCAACGAGAGACAAAGAAACAGAGGAAGAGGAAGAAGAGGAAAGCATCCCCCAAGGGGGCATGGTAATATTGCAATCCCTTCTCCATGTCTCCATCCCATCGGGATTTTCCACTTCTATTTATTAACCACTTTCTAATCAATCCTTATGAGAAACACTTATAAAATTACCATAAAATACACTATTAGGCAATTTCCTTTAGGAATGAATCTGATTATGAACATATACATATACTATTTTTGAGAGTCAGAAAGAGAAACAGATTATTATGGTATTAAGAGTAAACATGTGTCTACCCGTTACTCTTGACTCACTGGCAAAGACTTCGTGATGTAAGTGGGCTTATTGTGATGCAGAGCTGTGAGGATCCAGTAAATTGCACCTACTATTAGCTGGCATCTTGGAAAAAAAACCAAACCTGGAGGATTATTTCAGGCTCACATTTCATTTAGAAATTATAAATAGCAAGTGCTTCAGCTGCTTGAGTTTCTGGTTTCTTTTCTACCAGCGCCCCTTAGTGGCTGAATCACAGAATGGCCTTCTGGGTAGAACAACGTGAAGCGAGGTAAGTCAATGATGGGTGGACTCACCTAATGGTCTTTTTGATGGTAATCATAATGCCACCTTGAGTGGCAACTCTAAACTGACACAGAGGATGGAGAGAGGGCACAGCTTTGTCCAAGCCTGCAAATCCTGACAGGCAGGCAATTGCCTTCTTCCTTTCCAGCTTCTCTAGGATCCATAATAAGATCTCTTGGCAAAGTGATCTGGCAGAAAAAACAGTTATGAATGAGCTTGTTATCTTACTCCATGCATCTAAGAAGCTAATGTAAAAAAAGAAAAGAAAAAACGACTGTCAGGTTCCACAGCATTCTAAATGCTGGCAGAATCACCTACTACTACTGAAATGCAGAAGTAGAAAGTTTGCTTTTTGTGAATTTCAGAGCACAAATATTCTGAAATTCAGAGAGTGCCTAACCAATCCTTGGCACTGGAAGCAACCTTGATGTGACACATAAGCCCCACAGGACTTGTGTGTACACATGCATGCATGAGTGAATATGCATGTCTGTGTGAGCAAAAGTGTAACGTTATTTAAGACATGGTCTTGCTGTGTAGCAATCTTCTTGCCTAAGCCTCCTGAGCAGCTGGGACCATAGGCACGCGCCACTATGTCTGGCTCCTTCAGATAGCCTCACTCTGTTGCCCACGCTGGCTGCAAGTCAGTGATCCTCCTGCCTCAGCCTCCAGACGGGGTGGGACTACAGATACATGCCACTGCACCAACCCCTTTCATATTTTGGTTATTCCAAGAAGCTATGTTGCTACAATGACGTGTTGACCTAAAGCTGACCAAAGGCGAAACACAGGCTTTGAATAATATGCAAGACTTGAGTATTTTACGTCACCATCTAATAATGACAATAATGATAGCTACCAACTATTGCGCTTCCTATTTTCCAGGGAACTTGCTATATACTTTAATGCACAGTCTTTACAATAATCCTGTGAAAATATACTATTAATATATATCATATTACATATAGGGATTTCCAACCACCAAAAACCAGAATTCTGAAGGACTTTAAATAGGATATAAACTCTCACCAGAAAGAAAAAAAAAAAAACTGACTCTGACTACACAGCTGATACAAAATGAGTCCTACTTAAATCCTAATACAAGAGTATTTTCTGGATTATTAAGAAATCCCTTGTTTTTAAACAACACTGCATCACTAACTCCAAATCCCAGGCCAACTTACAATGTGCTACATTCAGATCCAGATTTATCGAACCAGTTTTCTAACTCTCCACAAGGTCATTAAGATCCATCCCCTATTTCCTCCTCCCTAGACATGTAATTGCAGTATTTCTCACTGATCAAACAATGGCATGTTAATGCATGTAAACAGAGATTTTTGTCTCTGATGTCTAGGACAGAGGCTGAGGAAAGTCACTGTAAAAACTATACCTAATCCCCTGTGCTCTGCAAAATTCTCTTTCTTTTCTAGATGAGTAGAATAAGAAAATCCCCACATGTATTCCTGACTTTAAAGGAAATAACAATGACAAAGTAGCATAAGTTTTGCATTCAAAATAAGAACAACAGGCAAAAAAAAAAATTAACTGTCACTATAAACAAAGAAGATTCTCTTTATTAAAGGAAAAATAAGGTTCTTTTGATTATTTACCTTATGTGTGACACACTCTGCTTGGTAAAACAGTAGAGAGAAAAGAGCATTCCCAGGACTGGAAGCAGGGAATCCAATAAAACTGTTACAGGCTCGTTCCCAACCACGTACACCTAGGGAAAAGGGAATGGTGAGGAATACCATGACTGCAGAGTCAAGGCAATAGGAATGAAACAACAGACACTTCTGCAAAGCCTAGAGTCTTCTTTTTTCTTGAGTTTATCTATTTCTTCTATCAATCAGAGAGAGAGAGAGACAGCACCCCAACAGAGCCTGAATGCCATGATGCACCCCTAACCTTCAGCTAGCCTCGAATCATGGGGAAGCATTCACCTGGTGTACTCAGGGAAGTCTCCAGACTTGAACCGGGAACCTTCCTATGTGAACCTTCCTCACAGAACATCACATTTTATTACTGCATCACCATCTGGCCCCAATCAAGACTCCTTAAAGCAATACTCTCATCCTAAGGCACACAATTTTAGCTCTAAGTGAGTGCTCAGATATGGCAATGAAATAATTTGAGATGGGCAGACAAAGTGAAACAGAGAAAGACCTAACTGCACCACACCCTTTCATGTGTGTTGGCTGAAGGACTGCCCAATAAAATGGGTAAATGCATTTTCTGATCTCTTCTTTTCCTAGTCGTAGCTACCTCTGAGTCTCCAGATCTGCCTATTATTCACTATACAATAATTGTCCTACTGCTAAAGGCTTTGGTATTTGGAAATAACAAATAATTACCACAAAACTAAAAAACTTAAAATTAGATTTGAGGGCTAATGTTCAAAAAAACTGGATCTTACATGGCCAAACATGGTTCAAATCCTAGCTCTAGTGGCTTGAAAAGCATGCTGGGCACATGTGTATGTATGCATGCCCAAATTCTGACAGGATAGAGGAATGGAGAAGAAATTGTAGCATGACCATCTCCCATCATGGGGATGCTTTCTCTTTTCTCTTTCTCTCTGGTGAGCACATGTACCCTCTAGCAATTAAAATAACAACAACAGCAGGAGCCAGCAGGTGGTATGGTGGTTAAGGCACTGGACTCTCACATGAATGACCACAGTTTGAATCCCAAACCTGGCAGTTTGAAATTCAGCATCTACCAGTGCACGTGACCATAGCTGGGCTAATGCTAGGTTTTTTTATCTTCCAGGTACAATGCTGTATTATTTTTTAAACTTTTTTCTTTTCAAGTTGTTGGGGGTAGGAGAGCAAGTGAGAAAGGGCCCTTCATGAGGGGGTGGTCATGCTGCAATCTCTACTCCTCTATTTCTCCATCCTTCCAGGATTTGGGGCATGCATGCCCGTGCGTGCACCTGATATGTTTTTCAGGCCACAGGGTCTAGGACTCAAACTGAGCAACTGGTCATGTGAGATCTAGCCGCCTTAACCACCAAGCCACTGAATGACCCAATGATGCTGGATTCTTTAAAGAGTGATCTCATTAAAATTATCATTGGGTTGGCCCCATCATGCAGTAATTAAGTGCTGTGAAGAAAGCTAGATCCCACATGGCCAACTGAGATTTGGATCCTGGCCCTGGCAACAACACACCAGGCACAAACATGAGCATTCTCGATTCTGAGGGAAAAGAGAGGAAGAAGGATTACAGCGTGTCAGGCCTCACTGGGAGGGTGTTCTCTCTCTCTTTTTCTCTCTCTCTCTCATGTGCACATGCACACAGACTATCATAAGTAAAGGGAAAAAATTACAACTAAATAAAATGGTAACAACCTCACAAATTTAGTATCAAAATGCCCTATTTTAAACATAAGGGA
>NW_006160036.1:1077982-1144650 GCF_000334495.1 Tupaia belangeri chinensis | reverse complement strand
AGGGGCCAGCAGATAGCATAATGGTTACATTGCTGGATTCCCCATGGTCAATCACAGTTCAAGTCCTGGACTCAATGGCCTAAAACTCATGCCAGGTGCATGTGTGTGCATGTCTAAAATCCTGGGAGGAGAAGGGATTGGGGCATGGCCATCCCCCTTGGGGAGTGATTTCTCACTTTCCCTCTTACTGCCTCTGTTCCCCCACCCTTCAGTGCATATGCCTTAAGGCAAAAATAAATAAATAAATAAATAAATAAATAAATAAGGAAAAGGAAGTTTAATGAGGCTCTATGTATAGAAACAGTACTGATACAGGAATCGGTGTTGTTTATGAAAAACCGCAGGCCAGGCCATGGAAACACTTTTACAAGCTGGAAACATCTCTGTGCTTTTCCACCAAACCCTGTCCCTTTGATTAACACTGATTTTTCATACCCCTTATGTTTCCCAACTCCTGTGGAGCCTGATAACTAAGGAGCCTGCTTCCTATGTGCTCTAATTTCCATAAGTCCAGCTAAATGGAGTGCCTTGTGCAACAGTATTCAGAAGTAATGTGCAGGCCTAATTATGATATCACCAATTACAGGAGATAAGAGGAGAGTTTCCTCCAGATAATTTAACAGCCTACTGTCTGGTTCCGAGCCTCTGTTCTCAGAGGTAATTAATGCCCATAGACCCATCCTTTCTTTCTTTTTTTTAAGAATTATTTATTTGAATTTTATTATTGTTGCTATTTGTTTATTTTTAAAATTGGACCAGAAAGAGATAGAGAAAGGAGAGTGAGAAAGCAAGCTGCCAGGTCCAGGACTCAAACCATGATCAGCCATGTAGGAGTCCAGTGTTTCAACAATACCACCTGCCAGCCCGGAGCCACCCTTTCTTATCAAGCATCTTTTATACAAAACAAAACAAGAAGTGTTGGTGGCATAGTGGTGAGCATAGCTGTCTTCCAAAACAAAACTAGAAACAAATACAAGAATTAAATCTCCATTATTTATGGGCTTGAAAGGCACAAGCACTTCAAATTTTTTTGTGGGGGAGAGGTTTTTGCTATAGGGTGTGTGCTTGCCAGAAAGACAGAGGCAGAGAGACAGAAAGGGAGAAATCACCCCCTTAGCGGGGATAGCCATGTTCCAATCCCTTCTCCTCATCCTCTTCTTGGGATTTTTGGCACGCACACACACACACACACACACACACACACACACACGCCTGGTGTGAGTTTAAGCCACCGGATACAGGACTCAAACTGTGGTCAACTACATGGGAGTCCAGTGACATACCCATTACACCAACTGCTGGCCCCACGCCTCAAACTTTAACATGAAGTCAATCAAGCACATTTTTCAGAAGTATATGATGTTGTTAATAAATTCCTCTAATTTTGGGGACCAAAAAGAAAGGCAGAAAAGAAAAGAAAAGTTAAAATAATTTAAAAAAAAAAAAAAAGAGGAAATCTTGTTTAATTGAAAGGTTTTCTGGTTACTCAAAGTATTTATACAATTAAGAATCACCAAACAAAATATCAAGAGATGAAAAAGCTGAAGCAGGGAAGGGAGAGACAGGGTCTGGAGGAAACTCTTGAACGGTCTGCTATGAAAAATCCTCTCTGACTTTAAGTGATGTGGCACTTTGCAGAAAAAATGAACTTCCATATCTATTTGTGGTTTTTTCAGTATAAACATGTAGGAAGAGTGGAGGGCAAAATAAGAGACCAGAATGGATCTATGAAAACCACAATAGCCCAGAACAGATTAGACGAGGATACAGACTGGTATCGATGATTCTGATGGCACACTGGGAATTTCCACATTCCTTTATGATGGCACCTTGACTTTCTTTCCCAGATCCAGTCATGAGATGGGGTGTCTGCAGTTATGCCTTACAACTCTCCATTTAATTTAGAGGACTGCTCTACAACAGATAATAGGTTCATAATTCTGGATACTCTAAACTATGGATCATACACTACCATAACTCTTTGTCTACTTGAGTGGGAACTCCCTGAAGGCAGAGGTTGACTCTTAGTTACTTCTGTATCTGTAAACCTGAAAAGTGTCTGGCATTCAGCAAATGCTTGGTGAATGTTTTTGAGACTGACTAAATTAAAGACTTAATAAACAGGAGTCAAATGATAAATGCAATGCTCTGTGAGGCTGATCAACATGGGGTGGTCCTGGTTCCTGTCTGGATACCTCCCTGAGTATGCTAGGCCTGGCAGAGGCTAGGGGTGGATAGAAGTAGCAAAACCCTGCTGCTTCTGCTCTCTCTCTCATGGAAGAAATAAGGATACAAAAACATTTTTTAATTAAATAAAAAAGAATGATGGGGCCAGCAGGAAGCATAAAGGTTAAGGCATTGGACTCACACATGGTCAATGGTGGTTCAAGTCCCAGACTCAGTGACTTGAAACTAACACTGGACATGTGCACATGTGTGCCCAAAATCCCAAGAGAAGAATGGAGGAAAGATGACTGCTGCATGGGCATCCCTCCAGGGGAATGATTTCTCAATTTATGTCTGTCTGTCTTTCCAGTGAGCAGATACACCTTATAGCAAAAGTCTCTCGAGAAAAAAAAAAAAAGAAAAAGAAAAAAAGAATGAACCAACAGTAAGATTGCCATTTATTTTCTTAAGAGTTTGATTTTTGTGAGGAAGTTACAATGTTCTCTATATTTTCATTTTTTTACAAGCTGTAGCTCTGGATGGACCAGCTGGTGGCTTGGTGGTTAAGGCAGCTATATCCTACATAGTTGACTGCATGATTTGAGTCTCAGAACCAGCGGCTTGAAAAACACACCAGGCGTGTGTGTGTATGTGCCCAAAATCTCAGGTCATCTATCCTGAGAAGTACTTTCTCACTTCCTCTCTCTCCAGTGAGTGCACATACCCTATAGTAAAATAAATAAATAAATAGATAAAAGCTATGGCCAGAAACTATTTGATTGTTGCTAATTAAATGAAGAAAATCATAGACCACCAGCCATGGAAAGGACAGCAGACTTAACAAAAGAAGATTGGATTTTATTTTATTTTATTTTATTTTGGAGAGGTTTTTGCTACAGGGTGCGTGTGCTTGCCAGACAGACAGACCGAGACAGAGAGATAGAAAGCAATAAATCACCCCCCGGGGGGGGATGGTCACGCCGCAATCCCTTCTCCTCTATTCTCCTCTCGGGATCTTAGGCACGCACGCACACGCACCAGGTGCGAGTTTTAAGCCACCAGGTCTGGGACGCAAACCGTGGTCAACTATGTGGGAGTCCAGCAACAGAGCCATTATGCTAACTGCTGGTCCCGAAGATTGAGTTTTATACGGGCTTCTTCAATATCTCTCTTTAATATCTGAAGAGGATATTTCTGTGAAGGATTAATTAGAAATTTAAATTAAAAGAGGAAAAAAAAAGACTCAGAGGAATCAAGACTGTGAAAGTATTAAGAATAAATACGCATTTCTGTTTCAAAGCAAACAAAAAATAAAAACAAAATAGAAAGGAGTCCTCACATGCTCCATTTCACATTCTTCAGACTTCATTTCAATGGTAAACACATCCCTCAGATACTACTGCAGAGGGGACCAGCAGGTGGCGTTGTGGTTAAGGTGCTGGACATTCCCACATGGCCGACCAGACTTCAAGTCCTGAATCTGGTGGCTTGCTTTCTCACTTCTTCTCTGTCTCACGCTCACCCTCTGTCTCTCTCTGGTCAAAATAAAATTAAAAAAAAAAAAATAAAAAAGAATGAATAAATAAAATTAAATAATTATTTTTTTAAAAAAAGATACTACTGCAGAGTAGTTGAAGGGGGACTGGAAAGTCAGGAATAGGGAATGTGGGTGTCTCTGCCACCTATGTGATTGCCCAAAATGCCATGCTAAGTAAGTGAAAGTGGCTAAAGCATGTAAATCTCTATAGGTACCAGTTTTCTCATTTACAATGTAGGTATTGTTACACTTTTGGCACAAGGAGCAATTAAGATAGCTCATGTTAAAGTCTTTTGTAAAAGACACAGCAAATGCTAAATTTATTCCTAAATACACACACACACACACACACGATAAGAATACCTAGTACTGGAATTTTTTTATTTTTATTTTTATTTTTTTTGCTATGTAGATCATGTGCACTTGCCAGAGAAAGAGAAAGACGACGAGAGTGAGCAAGTAAGCACCCTCACACCCAGGAGATGGCCATGCTGCAATCCCTTCTCCTCCATTCCCCACTCAGGATTTTGGGCATGCTCAAAATGCACCAGCATGTTCTTCAAGCCACCAGGTCCAGCACTCAAACCACATAGCTGGCTCTGTGGGATCCAGCCACCTTAATCACCGTGCTACCTAGCTGGCCCCCTATTTTGCTATTTTTGATGCACTGTAAGTAGAATTATGTCTTAATTAATGGTCCTATCTTGTACATGTGTGGAAATACAAACATAATGGGTCTATTTGGAATCAAACTGATTGGATTCTAATACTGAAATCAGCACAGGCTGGAACTTGATTTACCTCAGTTAAAGATTAAACTAGTCAACTACTACCTTCTAAAACATTACAGTGATCCTTTTGATAGTAGTGTTCCAGAACTAATGTTGCTGAGTTTAATTAAGACTTGTGCAGAAAAAAAAAAAAAAAAGAACAAGGCAAGTTACCTAATATAGCAAGTATTTTGCACTGTGCATGCTTTCAAGAACATACGGCATAAAATAGTGTTTTTAAAAAAGAATTTTCTTGAACCAAAAGGAAACTGACAGCTTTTTAAGTACTTATGTGCTACAGTATGTTATGAACCTAACAAAAGTTACCTTATTTCATCTCCACAACTTAAGTATTAAGTAAATTATCTAAGTTCACAGGGATAGTCAGCCTAGGTCACAGACTCCAATGTAGATCTGACTGGCTCAAAGGTCCAGTACTTTCAACTATATTATACCACAGAGTCTGAACCACGGCATTTAGAAAATCTAACATCTGCAACTCCCACAGCCCTGAAAGATTTTTTTGGTCATGAATTTGTTTGTAATTCAAGGTCATGATTCAACTGTGGACAGCAATTTCCAAAAAGAATGATTGCCTTTAGGGAGGGGCCAAGATATGAAGGAAACTAACTTTCCACTATAAAGCCTTTTGTGCTTCTTAAATTACCATGTGCAGATATTATGTTTTCTTGACACAGAAAGAGGGAATGAGAGACAGAGGAGAAAAAATTGGTTCCCAGACTACCCCTTTCACTCACTAGCTGTGTGATACAGAACAAGTCAGTTCATACAATCTTGGATCTTGTTTCCTTTCCTATAAAATGAGGGTTAATTTGCCAACATTGATGAAATATCACTAAGAGTGGACCCTAGTATAAACTATGAATTTTGGATGCTAATGATATGTCAGCGTGGGTTCATCAGTTGTAACAAATGTACCACACAAGTGGGGGATGTTGATAGTGGTTTGAGAGACTATCTGGTTTAGCCTTAGAGTCTCATATTTTGTAGGAACATTCTGAGATGTTCCCACAAGAAAGAAATCACCTAAAGCAGCATTTCTCAAAAGGTATCCCCATCATTAAGTGATGTGCAATTATGTATGGGAACCTTCTGTACTTGGCACTAAATTTTTTTTAAAGAATTACTCTATTTTAAACTTTATTTTAAAATTGTATTTATTTTAATTTGACCAGAGAGGGACAGAGAGAGAGAGAAAGTGAGAAAGCAAGCCGCCAGGTCTGAGACTTGAACCGTGGTCAGCCATGTGGGAGTTGTTCACCCCTAACCACCACGCCACCTGCTGGCCCCGCCACTGAATTCTGCTATGAACCTAAAACTGCTCTTAAAAATAGAGTCTATTTTTTAAAGGTTTTTGCCAAAGGTCATGTGCACTCACTGGAAAGAGACAGAGAGAGAGAAAGTGAGAAAAGTGAGAAATAACTCCCCAGGGAGATGTCCATGACATTGTCCCCTCTCCATTCTCTTATCAAGATTTGAGGCATGCATGAACACACACCTAGTGTGAATATTCAAGTGCCAGGTCTAGGACTCGAACCACTGTCAGTGATGTGGGAATCCAGCATCCTAACCACCATACTGCTGGCCCCAATAAAATCTTTTTTTGGGGAGAGGTTTTTGCTATAGGGCGTGTGCACTCGCCGGAAAGACAGAGAGAGACTGAGAGACAGATAGTGAGAAATCATCCCCTGGAGGGATGGTCACACCGCAATCCCATCTCCTTCATTCCCCTCTCAGGATCTTGGGCACTCATGCACACATGCCCGGCGTGAGTTTAAGCCACCAGGTCTGGGATTCAAACTGTGGTCAACTACGTGGGAGTCCAGCGATGTAGCCTTTATGCCATCTGCTGGTCCCAAAATCTATTTTTTTAAAAATGAAGGGTATTAAGTTATTTCTAAAGTCCCTTCTAGTTCTAAGATCCTATTCTTCTAATTTACTTTGTAAATCTAATTAAAAATTCAGAAAGAAAAGTCAAATGTCCTATCTGACAGAGTAATTGTAATTAGAAATTCACTAAGAATAGATGGAGAAAAAGACTTGTATGATTATAGTCAAAATTCCCTGAATCTGGGCCTGCAAGTGACGTGGTAGTTAAGAGCCCTGTATTCCCACATGGCCAACCGCAGTTCAAGTCCCAGACCTGGTGGCTTACTTTCTCACTTTCCCTCTCTGTCTCTCACTCTGTCCCTCTCTGGTCAAATTAAAATAAGTAAATAAATAAATAGAGTTAAATAAAACAATTCTTTTTCTTTTAATTCCCCAAATCTGGTAACAGATAAAATGGAAATAATAACGTAGAAAATAAACTAAGTATGTTCTAGTCTCCTAACTGTAACATTTCTTCAGCTTTCAGGAAGTCTCAGGCAAATATTCTTAATACTAAAAGGAAACATTTTCCCTCATATCAGAATCTGGCCAGCCTTCTTAAGAGCAATAAAATGCCCAAATGAAAAATAATCTCACTTCTTATATTCTGTCCTACCCAGGACGATCTCTGAGTAATCTAGACCTCTGTTCACTTCTCTAGGAAAAGAAACCCTATTTACTCCCTCTCTTACCAGAGAGGACAAAAGTATTTAAGGGCAAGCCCCACAACCTGGTGGTTAAGGGAACCAGATCCCACATAGACCACAGTCCAAACCCTGGCCTTACAGTGTGAATAACACACCAGGTACCTGTGCATGCATGCCCCAAATCCCAACAGGATGGAGAAATGGAGGGGAAGGCACTGAGGTGTGACCACACCTCACTGGAGGGTGCTCTCTCCCTCTCTTTCTCTCTCTTTCTGGCAAACATGCTTTCTTCTGGCAGTTAAAAAAAAGATTTTTAAGCATTCTAGGGATTGGGCCCCAGACATTCAGAGTCAGGAGACAGAATGAGGAGCAATTGGACTAAAAATTATTTGAGCAGCATATTCCCTTTTTGGCTTAGGTAATTCTACCAGATGTAAGGTACATACATAGAAGCTTTTATAATTTGTTGCTTCTAATTCTGCAACAGCCTTAAAAGTCAGATAACCAATCTGACCAGGACTGTAAATAACGTAAAGGTGACACCAGCTCAGGAACTAGAGGGCTCTGCAGTTAGGGCACAGCCTTTGAGATGGCAGCAGGATGGTGACTGTGACAACATGAGTGACACAGGAAGTCAGATGCTGCCAAGTAAGACACCAAGATAATACGTACTTAAAACTCTAGAGTAAGATACCAGACAAACACAAGAACAGATTGGGGTTGTAAAAACTCATTATCCAGAAATAGGATACAGAAGGATCAAATGTGTGGCAACGCAGAGGAGACTAATAAGGAAGATTTCTCTGAAGAGAGTAGTTGGTGAGCCAGGTGTCCCACCCAACCTGACAATAGTAAAAAGACAAATGGCCCAATTTAAGGATCTCTTTTTTCTTCTTTTTTTAATGATTTTTTTTTTTTTTTTTTGCCATGGGGTGCATGTACTTGCTGGAGAGAGACAATGAGAGGGACAGAGAGAAATCACCCCCCTAAGAGAGGATGGCGATGCCGTGACACCTTCCATGATGCCTTCTGCTCCATTCTTCTCTCCTCTTAGGATTTTGGACACACACATATGCCTGGTATGATTTTCAAGTCTCTGGATATAGGACTCAAACTGGAGTCAGCCATGTAGGAGTCTAGTGCCTTAACCAGCACACCATCTGTTGACCCCATACCAACTTAAGGATTTTTTTTTTTTTTGGTCGCAATCTCTTCTCCTCTATTCTCCTCTCGGGATCTTGGGCATGCATGCACATGCGCCTGGCGTGAATTTAAGCCACTGGGTCCAGGACTCGAACCACAGTAGACTACATGGGAGTCCAGTGACATAGCCATTACGCCAAGTGTTGGTCCCACCAACTTAAGGATCTTAACAGACATTTCTTCAAAGATGATAAACAAATTGCCAACAAGCATGAGAAAAACTGCTCAATATCATCAGCCATCAGGGAAATATAAATCCAAACTATAATGAGATACTACTGTTCACCTACTAGGATGGATATAATAAAAAGACAAATAACAGCAAGTGTTGGCCATGATGTGGAAAGCTGGAGCCCTAACAGATTATTGGTAGTTGGGAAAAATAGTACAGCCTCTTGGGAAAACAGTCTGGCAGTTTCTCAAAAGATTACAGATAAAATCATGTTTCGTCAATTCTACTCTTAAGTATATGGTGTGTGTGTATGTATGTGTGTGTGTGTGTGTGTGTGTGTGTGTGTATGTAGGTGTGTGTGTATATATTTACATGTATCCTCTGGTTGATAACTATACCAATATCTATATATATAGATATAGATATATTGGGTTGTCAAAAAAGTCATGATGTATTTCTTTTTACCTTTTTTTAATGTTTTTTTGCCTTAGGGGGTGCATGTGCTTGCAGAGAGAGACAGAGACAGAGATGGTGAGAGATAAAAGTGAGAAATCACTTGGGGTAGGGGGGCGGTGGTGGCCACACTGCAATCCATTCTTTTCCCAGGATCTTGGGCACGCACACACACATGCCTGGAGTGATTTTTAAGCCACCAGGTCCAGGACTTGAATCATATAGGAGTCATATGAGAGTCTAGCTATATAACTACCACTACGTTATCTGCTCATGAAACATTTTAATAACCTAAACATAATAGCAACATTATTTAAAACAGTCAAATGGTGGAAATAACCCAAATGTCCCACAATAGATAAATGGAAAAACAAAAGTGGTATATTCATACAACAGAATACTATTCGGCAATAAAAAAGAATAAAGTGGGGCCAGCGTGTGGCATGGTGGTTAAAGACGCTGGATTCCCACATGGCCGACTGTGGTTTGAGTCCTGGACCTGGCGGCTTGCTTTCTCACTTTCTCTTTCTCTCTCTTTCTCTCTCTCTCTCTCTCTCTCCCTCTCTGGTCAAATTTAAATAAACAAATAAATAAATAAAAAATAAAGTTAAATAAAATAATTTTAAAAAAAAGAATAAAGTAATCCTTCATCCTATAATATGGATGAACTTTTTAAAAAATTTTTTATTCATTATCATTATTATTTTTTTTTATTTGACTAGAGAAACTGAGAAAGAGAGTAAGTGAGAAAGCAAGCCACCAGGTCCAGGACTTGAACCGTGGCTGGCCATGAGGGAATCCAGCACCTTAACCACCATGCACCTACCAGCCCATGGGTAAACTTTAAAAACATCATACTGGGACTAGTAGATGGCATAAAAGTTATAGTGCTGGACTCCCACATAGTCGACAGCGGTTCCTGGACCTGGTGACTTACAACTCATGCCGGGCATGAGTGCATGCATGCTCAAAATCCCGAGAGGAGAATGGAGGACAAGGGATTGTGGCATGGCGATACCCCTGGGGGATGATTTCTTGCTTTCTGTCTCTCCCATGAACACATACCCTATATAGAGCATGCACCCTATAGTAAAAATCTTACAAAACAAACGAATAAACAAAAATCATACTAAGTAAAAGAAGTCGATCACAACAGACGACTTACTATACAATACCTTCTCTTTTTTTTAGTGCCACATGCAAGTGTGCACGTGCTTGCTAGAGAAAGAGAGAGAGAAAAGCATTCTCCAGTAGGTATGGTCACAGCACTATCCTTTTCCCTCTATTTCTGTATCTTATCAGGATTTGGAGCATGTACATATACATGCCTTATGTGATTTTCAAATGCCTGGGGCAGGGACTCTAACCACATTCAGCCACGTGGGATCTGGCTCCCCAAGCACAAGGCCTAACCTCTGTACTATGAGGCCAGCTCTGTGTATGCTATTTACATAAAATGTCCAGAATAGGCAAATCTATAGAAATAGGAAGTAGATTAGTTGCTACTGCTGTGGTCAGGGCTGGGAGAATCATGAATGGCAACTAATGGATACAGGGTTTCTTTCATTATTATTATTTTTTTTTTAGAGAGATTTTTACCATAGGGTATGCTCACCAGAGACAGAAAGCAAGAAATCACCTTCCGGGGTGGGGATGGCACACCACAATCTTCTCCTCTCTTATCTTCCTGGGATTTGGGGCATGCACAAACACATGCACATACGCTCGGCATAGTTTCAAGCTGCTGGGTCTGAGACTAGAACCACATCCACCATATGATCATGTTCAGCAACGTAACCATCATGTCATCTGCTGGTCCCCAGGGTTTCTTTTAGGCCGCACAAAAATATTCTCAATTTAGATTGTGATGATGGTTGCACAACCTTATAAATATATTAAAAAACACTGAACTGTACACTTTCAACTGGCAGACTTTATGTAATACAAGTTTCATCTCAATAAATCTATCGAGAAGAAAAAGAGAGAGACAGGGAGGGAGGAAAAAGAACTGGAAATGTTCCCAGTGTGTTGCTAGATCAATTGACCCAACCCAGATGTTTTCTCTATTTCCTGCCTTTGAGCTGTACTCTATAATTAAGTATTAACAGAAAGTTAATAAAGACAACACATCCTTTGTTGCTAAATTTTACAGTGTTTACTATTTTCTCCAGTACACACATTTCCTCTGTCTTCCAACTGCAGCTGGCCTGCCAAAACCTTGTGTAGAGAGAATAATTACCCTTCTACGCCCCTCTTGGTTTCACCACCCAATCCTTGATGCATAATCAAGTGTCTGCAGCAAACTAATTGTTTGCTTGCCTCTTTAGGAGGTTTTACATTCACCAAACTAAGAGGGATTTCCCCCATTTGTAGGCATAAGAAAAGCAAACATTATGCCACCTGCTAGTCCCTTGTTTTGCTTTTCTTTTCCTAAAGGCAGTTTAATGACTTAAGAACTACTAAGAAAAGGAGCTGGACAGTAGTGCAGAGGTAAAATGTGTTGATTCATGAGGCTAACCCACATGGCAAGGTTCTGAATTCATGTCTGGAGACTTCTCTCAGTACTCCAGGAATGCACATTCCTGTGATCTGGGGCTGGCAAGGCTAGGGATTGACTGCAGCATCAAGACCCTGTAGGGGGTGCTGTCTTTCTCTTCTTTTTTTTCTTGTTCATGGAAGAAATAAGTAACTAAACTTAAAAAAAGACAGACAGACAATGAAGGTTTTGTAGCAAAGTTTAGTCACAATCAGTACTCTTGCCCTGATCGGACATTCAAGTCCTTCTGATATCCACACTAAACTATTTATTTTAAACACTTATTTATTTATTTATTTACCCATCTATTTATTTGTCTGGGACTTGAACCAAGGTTGGTCATGTGGGAATCCAGAACCTTAGCCACCATGCCACCTGCTGGCCCCCACACCCAACGATCTAATAGTTTTCTATCACAATATTCCTTAGGTGAACCGTGACTGAATGTGATCTTTCTAGAAGTTGGCAGGAAATTGTTCTCTAATTCAGAACATTTGCTTTCTTTTTCATTTTTATTTTTTTAAGACAAATTTTTGCTATAAGGCATGTGCACTTGCCAGAAAGACAGATAAAAAGTGAGAATCCCCCCAGGGGGTTGGCCATGCCACAATCCCTTTTTTTTATTTATTTAACTTTATTTGTTATTATTTATTTTTGTTTTAATGTGACCAGAGAAAGACAGAGAGACAAAAGGAAAGTGAGAAAACAAGCCACCAGGTCCGAAACCTGAACAGATGTCAGCCAAGTGGGAGTCCAGCACCATAACTGCCAAGCCACCTGCTAGTTCCCACACTCCCTTCTCCTCCATTCTCCTCTAGAGATTTTAGGCACACATGCACAGGTGCCATGCGCACACATGTGCCCGGCATGAGTTTTAAGCCACTAGGTCTGGGACTCAAACCACAGTTGACTACGTGGGAGTCCAACGACATAACCATTATATCATCTGCTGGTCCCCAGAATGTTTGCTTTCTAGACTGCCCTATAATTTTTTATCTATCCATAACCTAAAAAGTACTTGCCTATCAATATTCTCCTTTTTTTTTTTAGAGTATTATTTATTTATTTATTTATTTTTGCTATTAGAGCACGTGCACTTGTTGGGGAGACAGAGAGAAAAAAGAGACAGAAAGTGAGAAACCAGCCTCCAGGGAGATGGCCAGGCTACAACTCCTTCTCTTCCATTCTCCTCTCAGAATTTTGGGTACACATGCACATATACCCAGCTTGAGTTTCAAGCTGCCAGCACCAGGAGTCAAACTGTGGTCGGCCACATAAAAGTCTTAACCACTACGCCACCTGGTGGCCTATCAATATTCAAAACAGCAAATAAGATCCATCTTTTCAGGAGTCTACAAATAAAGCATTAAAAAATAAAAACAGGGGGCCGGCAGGTGGCATGGTGGTTAAGGGCGTTGGACTCCCACATGGCTGACCACAGTTCAAGTCCTGGACCTGGCAACTTCCTTTCTCACTTTCTTTCTCTCTCTCTCTCTCTCTCTCTCGCTCGCTCGCTTGCTCGCTCTGTTCCTCTCTGGTCAAAATGAAAATAAATAAATAAAATTTAAATAATAATAAATAAATAAATAGAAAAAGAGCCAGTAGGTGACATGGTGGTTAAAGCACTGGATCCCACATGGCAGACTCCACAGTTCTAGTCTTGGACCCAGCAGCTTAAAAACATGCCAGGTATGTGTGAGTATATGTCCAAAATCCCGAGAGGAAAACAAAGGAGAAGGGATTACGGCATGGCCATCCCTCTTTGAGGGTGATTTCTCTTTTTCCCTCTCTCTTTGTCTCTCTTTGGTGAGCACATGCACCCTATAGTAAAAATCTAAAAAAATTAATTAATTAAAAATAAAAATGGCATTACACCCATTAGGTCACCATGTCAAGTCTTATCTGTAAGCAATTTAATTTCATATTTGTGAGCCTGATCAACCCCATAAAGGGTACATTCCATTTTTTTAAACAGTGAAATTAAATAAAAGGGTAGTAAACATTTCACTTGAGCAATAAAGTGAGTGCTTTGGAGAACAAGTTTTGAATTTTTCTTTTAAAAAAAACATTTAATTCCATTATTATTTTTATAATTTGACCAGAGAGAAAAAAAAAGGGAAAGTGAGAAAGCAAACCACCAGGTCCAGGATTCAAACTGTAGTCGGCCATGTGGGAATCTAGTACCTTTAACCACCATGCCACCTGCCAGCCCTGAAGTTTCTCCTTTTTTTGATATTTTTTTCTTGCTACAGGGTGTATGCACTCACCATAGAGAAACAGAAAGCAAGAAATTACCTCCCAGTGAAGATGACCACACTTCAATCCCTTCTCCTGCATTCTACTCTCAGGATTTTGGACACACATGTGCCCAGCATGCGTTTCAAGTCACTGGGTCTGGAACTTGAACTGCAGTCGACCATGTGAGTCCAGAATCTTAACCACTACACTACCTGTTGGTCTTGAGTTTTGAATTTTTAACCATGCATGTTATATCTACAAATTTATCAGTATCACATAGAAAGCTTAAAACTAAACAAAACAGGGAACCAGCAGTTAGCGTAATGGCTATGTCGCTGGACTCCCACGTAGTCGACCGTGGTTCGAGTCCTGGACACGGTGGCTTAAAACTCACGCCGGACGCGTGTGCATACGTGCCCAAGATCCCGAGAGGAGAATGGAGGAGAAGGGACTGCGGCGTGACCATCCCCCCTGGGGGGTGATTTCTCGCTTTCTGTCTCTATGTCTCTCTCTGTCTGTCTGGCGAGTGCACGCGCCATATAGTGAAAAAAAAAAAAACTAAACAAAACAGGGATCAGCAGATAGCATAACAAAACAGGGATCAGCAGATAGCATAATGGTTACGTCACTATACTCTGTAGACTGCAGTTTGAGTCCCCGGCCCGGTGGCTTCGAACTCACACTAGACACGTATTTGTGCATGCCCAAAATCCCAAAATGAGAATGGAAGAAAAGGGACTGAGGTATGGCCATCCCTCCTTGGGGGGGTGGTATCTTGTTTTCTGTCCCTATGTCTCTCTGGCAAGTGCATGCACCCTATAGCAAAAATATCTAAAAAAAAAAAAAAAAAAAAAAAAAAAAAAAACACAAAAAACTAGGGGCCAGCAGGCAGTGTGGTAGTTGAGGCTCTAGACTCCCACATGGCCAACCACGGTTAAAGTCCCAGACCTCATTGCTTGCTTTCTAATTCTCCCTTTCTCTCTGTCTGTCTCTCTGGTCAAAATTAAAGAATGATAATAAATAAAATAAAAAGTAAATAAATCTTGGAAAACAAAACTAAACAAAACAATTAAGGCCAGTAAGTGGTGTGTTTCTTTTAAGTTTATTTACTTACTTCTTTGATGAGAGTGAGAGAAACACAGGCACACCTACAACAGTCTTCATACTGCACTCTAATCCCATCCTCAGCCAACCAATCACGGGTACATGCATGCATGCCCAGCACATACAGAAAGGCCTCAGGACGCACATCTGGACCTTCCCTTGTGGGTCCAGCATTACAGAACATTATGTTACCACTGTGCCACCAGCTGGCCCCCAAAAACGCTTTAAAGAGGCAAATAACCCAATTTTTTAAATGGACAAAATCCTTAAATAGGTAATTTACAGAAGAGAAAATATGAATGAACCAAAGACACAAAAGAGTTCAACCTCACTAGTAATACGAGAAAAATGCTAATTAAAATTACAACACACGTCACAGACTGGCAGAAATACCCTGGAAACAACTCAAAAGTCTATCAATAGAAGAACAAACAAGTTAAGTGGAGGTACATTCACATAACAGAATAAATCTAGCAGTGAAAATAAATTAATTAATTACATCTGCTACAATCCCATTTTTAAAAATGTTATAAAACACAATAGCTTAAAGGATGAACACAAACTCAGGATGATGTTTCCCTTTGGGTAGGGAGCAAGAGAGATGTGATGAGGAACAGTAGTTAGAGGATTTTAACTGAATTGGCAATGTTTCACCTCTTTTTAAAAAAAATATTGAATTTTATTCATTATCATTGTTTTGTTTTAATTTGACCAGAGAGAGAGTGGGAAAGTAAGAAAGTAAGTTGCCAAGTCTGGGACTGCATGTGGGAGCCCAGCACTTTAACCACCACACCACCTGCCAGCCCCAGTGTTTAACTTCTTTCTTTCTTTTTTAAGAGATTTTTGTTGTAAGGTGCATGTGCTCGCTGGAGAGACAGAGACAGAGAGACAAAAAGCAAGAAATCACCCCCCAGGGGGGATAGCCACAACATAATTCCTTCTCCTCCATTCTCCTCTCGGGATCTTGGGCATGCATGCACACGCGCTGGGTGTGAGTTTAAGCCACTGGGTCGAGGACTTGAACCACAGTCGACTATGTGAGAATCCTGTGACATAACCATTATGCCATCTGCTGGACCCTCAATGTTTAATTTCTTAAGCTCAGTGGTAGGTGCATGAGTATTTTACTCTACGTAACTTTTTAGATGTTTTAGATGGTTATTTCTAGGTGACAGGTACATAGGAGTTCATTATACAATCACTAGGGATGTTTAACATTTTCCCTTTAAATAGTTAAATTTTGAATTATTTCTTTAAAAACTAAATTTAAAATTTTTACTCTAAAACTTTTTGTTGACCACCATAGAAGTGAGAAACATGGAATATACATTATATTACTGGGCCAGACAGGTGATGTGGTGATTAAGGTGGCGGGATCCCACATGGCTGATTGCGCAGTTCACGTTTCAGATCAGCAGCTTGAAAAACACACCAGGTGTGTGTGTGCATACATGCCAAAAATCCTGAGAGGAAAATGGAAGAGAAGGGATGGTGCCTGGTCAACCCCTGTGAGGGATGCTTCCTACTTTCTCTCTCTCTCTCTCTCTCTCTCTCTGGTGAGTGCATGCACCCTGCCTCAAATAAAAAAGAAAATACCTATCTCTTGGCCTGGCTGTGGTGGCACGGCACTAACACAATGCTCTGCAATGCTGGAAGCCACATCAAAGATCAGAGTTCAGCTCACTGTATTCAAGTCGACTTGTATACAATGGGACATGCAGGTGCGTCCATGACCTTGGTGGACTGAAAGGGCTGAAAGGCAGTGCGTGGATGGAAAGAAATCATGACATAGGACATTGTTGAGGGTGCCTGTCTTTATCTTTCTCTCACTCATTAGAAAGAAAAAACTTAAAATTTAGAAGTAACCAGCATAAGGGATTAAGGAAGCCAGATCCTATATGGCTGACTATGATCTGAATTCCAGCCCCAGTGGCTTGAAAAACACGCTGGGCAGGACCAGCAGTTAGCGTAATGGCTGTTGCTGGACTCCCATGTAGCAGACTGCGGTTCGTGTCCCGGACCCGGTGGCTTAAAGCTCACGCCGGGAGCGTGTACGTGCATGTCCAAGATCCCGAGAGGAGAATGGAGGAGAAGGGATTGTGGCATGGCCATCCCCCCAGGGGGTGAGTTCTCGCTTTCTGTCTCTCTGTCTCTCTCTGTCTGTCTGGCGAGCGCACGCGCCCTATGGCAAAAACTTCTCCAAAAAAAAAAAAAAAAAAGAAAGAAAAGAAAAATACGCTGGGCATGTGGGCCTGGGTGTGTCCAAAATCCCAACACTATTACAAAACAGAGAAGAAAGGCTTTCAGTGTGACCACACCCCATTGTGGGTACTTCCTTCCTCATTCTCTCCCTGTCTTTCTGTCTCTCTCTGGTTCATGCCTATGTCTTCTGGCAATAACAAAAGATTATGGACAAATATTAGGTATGAACATTGGTGACCTGAATTACCAACCTTAAACACATCCTCGATACTTCTACTAAGTTCTTCTTCTGTAACCAAAATGGTCCCTGGCACCATGCCACTCTCCGGAATCTCTAGAGACCAAAAAACAAAATTACCCACATATAGAGCCTCATTGAGAATACACTAAGCCTAAGAAGAAATTTTAACTAGAAAGAAGATTTAGTAAGTAACAGCTAAGATCAGAAAATTGACATGGTGGGGCCAGCAGGTTGCATGGTGGTGGGGGCGCTGGACTCCCACTTAGCTGACCGTAGTTTGAGTCCAATACCTAGAGGCTTGCTTTTTCACTTTCCCTTTCTCTCTCTGCCTTTCTCTGGTGAGTACATATGCACTATAGCAAAATAAAATAATAATAATAAATAAGATTAAATAAAAGAAAGAAAACAGACAGGCTACCAATGCACAACAAAGCATTCATACACATTTCATGGAATCTATGATGCCACTGAAAATAGACATACATTGTTATTTTATGTACCACTAAGAAAAAAAAAAGCACTCCAAATTAATCTATGACACATTAGTCAGAATATTAATTTTAAGTATATTGAATGAAAAACTGAAGATTAGATTAAATGAAAATAACTGAGACTTGATGGTTATTTCTAGGTTACAGGTACATAGGAGTTCATTATACAATCTCTAGGGATATTTAACATTTTCCCTTTAAATAGTTTTTTTATCATATAATTTTGTTATTATTATTTATTATTGTTTTTTAATTTGACCAAAGAGACAGACAGAGAGAGAGAGAACAAGAGAAGAGGAAAGTGAGAAAGCAAGCCTCCAGGTTTGAGACCCAAACTATGGTCAGCCATGTGGGAGTCCAGCACCTCAACCACCATGTTAACTGTCAGCCACTCTTTAAATAGTTTTAAATTAGAGTTTCTTAAAATATTAAGAGGGGTCAGGCAGTATCACAGTGGTAATGCAACTGGACCCACATGGGAAAGGTCTTGGCTTCATGTCCCAGGACCTCCCTGGGCACACAAGGCACATGTGTGTCTATGACCTGGGTTGGCTGAGACTGGGGGTAGATCATGATATAAAGATGTTGGTCTGTTTTGTCCTTCTCTCTCTCTCATAGAAGAAATAAATAATAAACATTTAAAAAATACTAAAGAGGGGCCAGCAGGTGGCTTGGTGGTTGAGGCAATGGACTCCCACATGGCTGACCATGGTTCAAGTCGGGACCTGGTGGCTTGCTTTCTCACTTTCTCTCTCTTTCTGATCAAATTAAATAATAATGAATGAATACATAAATAAATAATTCTTTAAAAAATTAAAAGCTTATTAGACTTATTCAGACATAGTTTTATTACATATCATTCTTTATATATATAGTAATTAACTATGATAGATTGGATAAAGAATTCTTAAAATTTCATATTAAATAGCCAATATATCTGAAATGTTTCAACACCAACATTCATGTTGGGCCATAATACATCATTCTCCATGCCACCCAGAGCCCAAGTCATGCAACATTTCTTAAAAGAGTTAATCAGGGTCAGCAGGTGGCAAGGAGGTTAAGGAATTGGATCTCACATAGCAGGCTGTGCAGTTTGAGTCCCAGACCTCAGGGCTTGAAGATCACATTGGGCACATTTGTGCACGCCTAAAATACTGAGAAGAGTGGGACAGAGAGAGAGGGAAAATGAGAAATCACGTCCCAGGGGATATAGCCATGCCGCAATACCTTATCCTCCATTTTCCTTTTGGAATTTTAGGCATGTACAGGCACGTGTGGTCCAGCTTGCTTTTCAGGCTACCAGGTTCAGGACTCACACTATAGAGCTGGCCATATGCAATCCAGCACCTTAATCACTATGCCACCTGTTGGCCCAATGAGGTATAGTCTTAATATATGAAACTAAACATAAAAGAATTGCTAAACCTTAATCATGAAGGCATACAGAAATAATACTTCATTTTAAGAGCCATTTTTGAAGACTGTGCTGACTCTAGATTAGATGTCCATCATGTGTATAAAGAAATTTTAATTATTTAGTCAAATATTATGTTTATCATATCTGAATGATCACAAGTTTCAATTCACTAAGGTTCAATCTGGTGAGGTTTTGCCACACATGAGAAGTAGACTTTCTCATCTCCACCAACCTTGCCTACTTCACCCTACACACACCCCAGAAAATATATACTACAAAAGACTTCTATACAAAATCTACACACAACTAAATTTGGTTTAACCATAATATAAATATTTATTTCTTCCTTTTTAGCCTTACAAACTACTAACTAGACAGATTTTTTAATCACTAAGAATGCTGAAATGATAGTCTGTATCCTAGCAATAAACTCAATGAAGCATGAAAATATACTGAAAGAAGTTAGGAAAATGTCAATCTTTTAAGACATTAAAACAGAGCTAAACCCATTAGCCAAATATGGAAAAAATTGAGCACTGAAATGAAAGACAGGATGTCTGGTAGGCAATGAGTAAAAAAGAACCTATATTGGGGCTAGCAGGCGGCGTGTGGGTTGGGCTCTGGATCCCACATGGCCAACTGCATGGATCCAGTCTCAGACCAGTGGCTTAAAAATTATACCCAATGTTTGTATATGCATGTGTGTGTGCATGCCAAAAATTCGGAGAAGAGAATGGAGAAGGAACTACAGCTTGGCCGTCTCCTCTAGGAGGTGAGGTCTCACTTTCTCTCTCTCTCTCTGTCTCTGTCTCCAGCAAATGCATGCACCCCATAGCATAAAAAATGAAAAGAACCTACACTGATAATTAAATCATTATTATTTAAAATAAATGAGGCAGGGAAAAGAAAACTTCTTCTTTTGCAGAAGAATACCAATTCACAAATTAGAAAGAAGAAAAGAAATAGAAAAATCACCATTTTTCTGCACAGTCTTCAAAAAGTGGCTCAGAAAATGGAGTATTATTTCTGTTGGCCTTCAGCATTAGGGTGCAGTAACAACCATCAGTGGATACTAACCACAGTATATAAGACTACTGGGAAACAAGATAATCACATAGTCTCAGATTATTATCTCATATATTACTTATTAATTATCTTAGTTAGTTAAGAAGGAAGGATATTTTTACAAGAGAAATTTCCAATTACTACCACTTAATTGGAAGATCAAATGTAATGTCACTAATAATGCAATTAATGGTAACATATCTAATGATGTGATGAACCAAGAGTAAAAAATAAATTACTGGTATCCTTCACAAATATTTAACCTAGATCTCATCATAAGGAAACAAATACAAATTCAGGGATATTTTGTAATTCAGGCTCTTCAAAACTTTCCTGGTGGGGCCAGCAGATGGCACAGCCGTTACATCGCTGGACTCTCACATGGTGGACCACAGCTTGAGTACCAGACCCGGTGGCTTGAAATTCACACTGGGCACATGTGCATGCATGCTCAAGATCCCAAGATTAGAATGGAGGAGAAGGGATAACAGTGCAGCCATCCGCCCTTGGGAGTGATTTCTCACTTTCCCTTTTACTGTCTCTCTCTCTCCATTAAGCACACATGCCCTAAGGCAAAAAAAATTTCTAAAATGAAACAAAAGAAAATAAAATTATCCTGATGAAAGACAACAGAACTATTCCACATTAAAGGGAAGACTAAAAAGACATGAAAAGAATATTCAATATATGATTCTTTTTTGAGAGGTTTTCACTATAGGGCGCGTGTGCTCGCCAGACAGAAAGAGAGAGAGAGAGACACAGAAAGTGAGAAATCACCCCCCAGGGGGATGGTCACGCCGCAATCCCTTCTCCTCCATTCTCCTCTCGGGATCTTGGGCACGCACGTACACGTGCCCAGCGTGAGTTTAAGCCACTGGATCCAGGACTCAAACCGCGGTCGACTATGTGTAAGTCCAGTGACATAGCCATTACGCTAACTGCTGGCCCCTAGATTCTGGATTTTTCAAAAACAGTTATGGGGCCTGCAGGTGGTGTAGTGGTTAAGGTACTGGACTCCCACATGGCCAATGGTGGTTCAAGTCCTGGACCCAGCTGCTTGCCTGCTGTGTGTGCACCCACACTCAAAATCCCAAGAGGAGAATAGAGGGGAAGGGACTGAAGCGTGGCCATCACCCAAGGGGTGATTTCTCACTTTCTCTCTCTATTGCTCCACTAAGCACATGCACCCTATAGCAAAAATCTCTCCAAATAAATAAATAAATAAATAAATAATAGGAGTGAGCAAGTGGCATAATGGTTAAGTTGCTAAACTCCCACATGGCCAACCACAGTTCGCGTCCTAGACCCCGTGACTTGAAATTCACACCACGTGGGTATGCATGTATGCCAAAAATCCTGAGAGGAAACTGGAGAAGAAGGGATTACAATGTGGTCATTCCTCCAAAGGGTGATTTATCACTTTCTCTCTGGAGAGCACACACACCCTATCATAAAAATCTAAAAAAAAAAAAAGAAAATTGTAAAAAAATTATTGGGACAATGTGAGAATTTTGAATAAAATTAGATTATACATGCAAAACGCTTGGGAACAAAGTGTTTTGGATTTTGAATATTTTGGCTTTTGGGGACAGTAGTTTGTGTAATGGTTATGACGCTGGACTCCCACATAATCGACTGTGGTTCAAGTCCCGGACCCGGTGGCAAACTCACGCCAGGCACGTGTGCATGCGTGCCCAAAATCCCAAGAGGAGAATGGAGGAGAAGGGAATGTGGCGTAACCATCCCCCCTGAGGGGTGATTTCTCGCTTTCTGCCTCTCTGTCTCTCTCTGTCTTTCTGGCAAGTGCACACGCCCTATAGCAAAAACCTCTCAAAAATTTTTTTTTGGCTTTTGGAACATTTACATATGTATATAATGAGCTATCTTAGGGATGGCACACAAATCTAAACACAAAATTCATTTACGTTATATATATACCTTATACACATAACCTAAATGTAATTTTATACAATATTTTTGCATTACAACACTTTTAAGTTTATTTATTTCTTCTATTAGTGTGACAGAGAGACAGCACCCCCAACGTGGTTTTACCACCACAATCCATACCCAGACTCAGCCAGCCCTGGATCCTGAGCATGAGCATGTAGGACACACTCAGAGAGGTCTCTGGATGTGGACATGGAACCTTCCCAAGGTGGTCAGCCTCACAGAGCATTGAGTTTTACCACTGTGCCACCGTCCAACCCCTGTACTGCAGCATTTTGACTGTGATCCATCGCGTGAGGCAAGGGACAGAGTTTTCCACTTGTAGTGCCATGTCAGTGCTCAAAAAGGTTCAGATTATGATTTCAGATTTTTGGATTAGGAATGCTTAACGTGTAGTATATCAATGTTAAATTTCTTGAGTGTGAGAAATGCATTGTGGTGACTGACATTTTTCTTTTGGAGATGCAAACTGAAGTATTTAGTGGTAAAGTGTCACAAATGCTTCAGAATAAATATTTTTAAGTGTACAGAAAGAGACAGAGAAGGAAAAGATGCCCAAACTACAAACAGTTGGTTAGTCTAAATGAAAGGTACATGGCTGGTTGAAGGCACTCTACTTGGAACTTTTTTTTTTTTTAAAGGCTGCTGGGTCCAGGACGTGAACCGCAGTTGGCCATGTGGGAAGCCAGCACCTTTAACCACCATGCCACCTGCCAGCCCATCTACTTGGAACTTTTGTGAAGTGAATTTTTCTTTTCTTTTTTTTTTTTAAGAGGTTTTTGCTATAGGGCGCGTGTGCTCGCCAGACAGACACAGACAGAGAGACAGAAAGCGAGAAATCACCCCCGACGGGGGATGGCCACACCGCAATCCCTTCTCCTCCATTCTCCTCTTGGCATCTTGGGCACACACGCACACGCGCCCGGCGTGAGTTTTAAGCCACCAGGTCTGGGACACGAACCGTGGTCAACTACATGGGAGTTCAGCGACACAGTCATTACGCTAACTGCTGGTCCCGTGAAGTGAATTTTTCAAAAGAAAAAGTGGGAGACATGGGAGTAAATACATTGAAATATCACAGGTTTAGATCATTTAAATCCAAAATACTTAAGAAGGTCTTTCAGAGGCATATCTAACCATTAGACTGCTTCCTTTACCTGCTGTATTTAGACATTGGTGAAGAGGAGCTAACACTGGCTGAAGCAAATATTTTGCTGCCAGTTGTGGGTGTTCTCTTGCCATAGTTATGAAGGTAGTGGTGGCAACTCTCTGAAATTGTCGTGCTGTCAATTGATCTCGAAAGTGAAATAAATCCAGAATCTATAGGGAAAAAATCACATAAATAATAGGCTCCTAGTAGGAAATATGACTTAGCAAAGAAGAAAATGCACTTATTTATTTAATCCAAAATGTAAACTCATTACAATAACAATGATTAGATAGAATTTTTTAAATTTAACAACCCATTATCAAAGGTTATGAAAGCTAAAAAGGCTATGGTTTTATTAAATAGTTTTATCAAACTTATAAAATACATGGTCATTGAAGAAAATGTCAAAAGCAAAATTTTAAGAAGAAAACTAAAACTTTCCCAAATCACTATAAACATTTTTGATGTATTTAATTTGGTGTATTTAAGGAAACCGAATTGACATAGCTAATTGCAGTTCGAATCTTGACCCTAGTAGCTTAAAAAACATGGAGCCAGGAACCAGCAGATGCTTTAACCCCAATATTAGAGCTTCATTAAGAGCACACAGTCCTTGATTAGTCAAGAGAAACAAAATAGGGAGTTTTGGTAGGAGAGGATGGGGAAAAAAGTGTTTAGCAGACACAAGAATGCATATGAAGAGTAAATGAGTTGTGGAACAGCATATAACAGAGTGAAAAAAAGAACAATATATATATATCTCAATAAAATAAAAGTGGTAGGGCAAAAACTTAAAGTACACATCAGGGTCTGCAGGTGGCATGGTGGTTAAGGGCTCTGAACTCCCACATGGCCAACTGCAGTTCCAGTCCCGGACCTGGTGGCTTGCTTTCTCACCACCCCCATCTTTCTCTCACTCTCGCTCTGGCTTTTTGTCTGTCCCTTTCTGGTCAAATTAAAATAAATAAATAAATAAAGTTAAATAAAATAACTCTTTTTTAAAAAGAAAGTATACATCATAATGTGGTTTATTATTTTTTTGGTAAGAATTATTTATTTATCAGGACCAGCAGTTGGCGTAATGGCTATGTCGCTGGATTCTCATGTAGTAGACTGCAGTTTGAGTCCTGGACCCAGCGGCTTAAACTCATGTTGGGCGCATGTGTGTGTGTGTCCAAAATCCTGAGTGGAGAATGGAGGAGAAGGGATTATGGTGTGGCCATCCCCCCTGGGGGCTGATTTCTTGCTTTCTGTTTCTCTGTCTCTCTCCATCTTTCTGGCAAGTGCATGTGCCCTATAGGAAAAAAAAAAAAAAAGAATCATTTATCTTTTTTTTTTTATTATTTGCTACAGGGTATATGTGCTCATCAGAGAAATACAGAAAGCAAGCTGTCAGGTCCTGAACTCAAACTGCGGTTGGCAGTGTGGGAGTCCAGCACCTTAATCACCACGCCATCTGCTGGCCCCATAGTTTTTGTTGAAAACAATGAATACGGTAATATCCTCAATTTATAATACATGGCATGCACATGCATGCTTTGAAAATCCATATTGTACCCTATAAAGACGCTAAATAATTAAATACAAAGAAATTATTAAAAATAATATTTTAATTAAAAAGAAAGAAAATTATTTACCTGGGGGCAGATATCCTTGTAGTAATTCTCTGGTGAAAGAGACTGCTGGGGACAGGAAGCCAAAATCTTTGCAATCAAGTCACACTTCTTCCAGTCAGCAGCCATCGCCTCAGCATCACTCCCGCCAGCTGCCCCAGCTACCACAGAGGAGAGAGAAGTCAAACACTCATAGCAAGTCCCTGTAAGGTCCCATGTGATAAATCTTCCTTGAAGTTCAGGGCAAAAACCGCTTCTTTTCTTTACTGAAAATTATTTATTTCTTCTCTAAGATAATTTAGTCTTCTTTCCTCTCCTTTCAATGCTGGTTTTTTGGAAGTTCAGAGAAAAGCTACTACTTACTATAATATTATTCATGTGACTTAAATACTAGCTTCTCAATGTTTATTACTACTAGGTGGTTGGAAAAGTCATGACGTATTCCCACGTTTGTCTATGCAAAAATGCATCATGACTTTTCCAGTGACCCAATAGTATCCTGAAATGTATCATTTCATTTAAATTGTCTTAAACCACAGCCATAAGATAACAGAGACTAGATTCACTTCACTATCTTAGTCAATTATAAGACTTAATAAAATAGGCCCAGCAGATGGTATAATGGTTAAGGCACTGGACTCCCATATGGTCAACTGTAGCTTGAGTCCTAGACCCGGTGGCTTGAAACTCACACGGGGTACATGTGCATGCCATGCCCAAGATCCTGAGAGGAGAATGGAGAAAGGACTGTGGTGTGGTCATCCCCTGTGGGGGGTGATTTTTCAGTTTCTGTCTGTTTTTCTCTGTTTCTCTTCAGTAAGTTCACAGATGTTTTAGCAAAAATCTCTTTTAAGGGACCAACAGTTAGCATAATGGCTATGTCACTGGACTCTCACATAGTCAACCGTGGTTTGCGTCCCGGACCCGGTGGCTTAAAACTCACGCCGGGCGCGTGTGTGTGCGTGCCCAAGATCCCAATAGGAGGATGGAGGAGAAGGGATTGCGGTATGGTCATCCCTCTTGGGGGGTGATTTCTTGCTTTCTGTCTCTCTGTCTCTGTCTGTCTGGCGAGCGCACGTGCCCTATAGCAAAAACCTCTCAAAAAAAAATCTCTTTTAAAAAAAAAGAAGAAAAATTAAAAACTAGACAAAATACATAAACAATGATTTCAGACACTGGACAATAAATAGTCAAAGACACTGACCCGAGAGAAAGGAAATGAACAAGGTGAACTGATGACTGTCCTCCCTTACTACTTGGAGAGAGTTTTTAGGCCATAGCACAGCAATAGCAGCCCAGATGAAGTATAGCATCTTGCTAAGTTGAAGAAACCAAGTTCACAACTAGAGAGGCCAAGGCCACTAGAATTTTCAACCCAAATTACCAGAAAGGAGGAAGGTACAGAGAAGGAATTCCAGGGGTCTGCAAAGGGGTCCTCTCTCAAGTCTTTTGTGAAGTGTAATCTGTGTATGTGTGTAAGGAAATATCCAAGGCTGGAGCAAGAGCCAATAGAAAGGAGTAGATATAACAACCCTCAGAATTCATAAAGGGCTGGAAGTAGTCTTCATTCCCCTTTGCCAACATGGAAAGACCTAATACACAGAGTATTCAATAGAATCCTCAGAAGGGTATTGCCTTAGCAGAGGGGCCAGATTAACCTTCAGACAAAGGTTACTGTAAAACTGCACTAGCAAAGCTTAAAAGCCAGGATCAAAGGGATCATACTGGAGACCGGCAGGTGCCATAATGATTATGCCACTGGCCTCCCACGTAGTCAACCATGGTTCAAGTCCCAGACATGGTGGCTTAAAACTCACATTGGGCATGTGTGCGTGCATGCCCAAAATCCCAAGAGGAGAATGGAGGAGAAGGGATTGTGGTATTGCCATCCCCCTGGGGCAGGTGGGGGGAGGTTCTTGTTTTCTGTCTGTCTGTCTGTCTCTCTCTCTCTGGCGAGCGCATGTGCCCTATAACAAAAATCCCTCCAAAAAAACTAAAGGGATCATACTGTTTCCAAGTAACTTAACTGCAACGCAACTTAACTGCATCCCAGGACAAAGCCCAACTAAGAAATTCAACAAAATCTGGGAGCCAACAATGCAAAAAATAAATAATAAAAAAAAGTCCAAGGCCGGCCTTTACAGCACAGCAGCTAAGCACTATGCACAGGAGACAGATCCCACATGGCAGACTATGGTTCAAATCCTGGCCCCAGTGGCTTGAAAAATGTTCTGGGTTATATGTGTGCCCAAAATCTGATGGAATGAAGAAATGGAAGAAAAAGGATTGGAGGATGGTTATGCCCCTTTGGAGCATACTTTCTCTGATGAGAATGTTCACCCTCTGGCAATTAAAGGAATAATTTCTAAAGTAAAATAAAATTTGGATCTATACAAAGAAATGAAGACCACCAGAAATGACAAATATGTTATGTATAAACTGCTTTAAACCACTTATGAGAAGAAACAAGATATTAATAGATAACAAAACATATACAAGTTTTTTCTTATAACGGGGAAAACTCAGGAAATACAGGGTTCTAATTTTCTTTCTTTTTTAAGCTTATTCATTTATCCCATGGCTGAGAGAGAGAGATACAGCATCCCCAGTAGATTTCAATGTCACAATCCACCCTCATCCTCAGCCAGTGCATATGTGTGCCCAGCATATTCGGCAAAATCTCTGGACTCACTGGTAGCCTTCCATGTAGGTCATCCTCATAGAGTGTTGGATTTTACTTCTGCCCCACCATCCAGCTCCTGGTTCTAATTTTCTTACAGCAACTCTACAATCTGCATGCCCTTGGGTGATGTCTAACCCTTCTTTGGAAAAGAAAGATACAAAAACCTATTTGCATGTGACAACTTTCTACTATATCGGGCAATTTCTTGTTTCATTGGCCCTAGGAGTCACTGCAAGTGGAACTGAGGGGAGGCAGCATTGTAAACACTCTAGACTATACCTACCATTATCTGCCAACCACGCTGACCTTACTTTTGTCTGCCAGGACTGAGATATATTCACCACACTAAATGTGGAAAATCAAGATCAATTATTCTTTCTTTCTTCCTCCTTCCTCATATATCCTGCACTTCATTAAGTTCTGGCAACTCTATTAGCCTTTAAATATATCTCAAATTCATTCATTTCTCTCCAGTTCCATAGCCACCACACTGATCCAAGCCACCAGGGTCTCTCAGACAACTGCTTCTTAATGGATCTCCCTAATTCTGTTCTTACCTAAACCATGCTTCATAATACATCCAGATAGCTACTATATTTCTAAAATACAAATTTCGTTATATCACTATATTTCAAACCCTTCCACGCTTTCTCATTTTCATCAGAATAAATTCTAAAATCCTGAATGAGGCCTGTAAGACCTCATGATGTGGCTCCTGCCCAGTTCTCCATCTCACCTCTCACTCCTCTCCCTCTACTCTCTGCCCTCACCAGCCCACCCAACTAAAATTTCCATGGAAACACTATATTCTTTCCTACTTCAGTTTCTATGTACATGCTCTTCTCTCTGCCTACAACCATCTTTCCTTACTCTGTCCTTACTCTTCAAATAGTAAATTCCAATTCAGCCTTCAGGGCCCAGTTTTTTTCCATTAAAAAGCCACTATAGGCCAGCCATGGTAGCACAGCAGCAATGCAACGCTCCATGATACTGAAGCTACATGATGCTGACGGTCCCACATCTGTATTCTTTTTTTTTTTTTTTGAGAGGTTTTCGCTATAGGGTACATGCGCTTGCCAGACAGACAGAGAGAGACATAGAGACAGAAAGCAAGAAATCACCCCCCAGGGGGGATGGTCACTCCGCAATCCCTTCTCCTCTATTCTCCTCTCGGAATCTTGGGCACGCACGCACACGCGCCCAGCATGAGTTTTAAGCCACCGGGTCTGGGACGCGAACTGTGGCTGACTATGTGGGAGTTCAGCAACATAGCCATTACGCTAACTGATAGTCCCAAAGACTGCTATTCTTTGTTTTCTTTTTTTTGGGGGGGAGAGGTTTTCACTATAGGGCGCATGCACTCGCCAGAAAGACAGAGAGAGACATAGAGACAGAAAGCGAGAAATCACCCCCCAGGGGGAATGGTCACGCCGCAATCCCTTCTCCTCCATTCTCCTCTTGGGATCTTGGGCACACACGCACACGTGCCTGGCATGAGTTTTAAGCCACCAGGTCCCGGACGCGAATCACGGTCGACTACGTGGGAGTCCAGCGACATAGCCATTATTTTAACTGCTGGTTCCCAAGACTGCTATTCTTTACTATAAGCCTTGTAGAGTTATTTGACTCTTTAAACTATGTGCATATATAATTCTGTTTATATTAAAATAAAACTAAAAGTATAAGCTAAAAACTACTACTATGGAGAGCAGCAGGTGGCGTCATGGGTAAAGCACTGGACACTCCCACATGGCCAACCATGGTTCAAGTCCCAGACCTGATAGCTTACTTTCTCACTTTCCCTCCCACGCATTCTCTGTGTCTCTCTCTGATTAAATTAAAATAAATGAATGAATAAATAAAATTAAATAATTAAAAAACCCTACTACTATGCTTAGCATGCTAATTAACTTTTTTTTCATAATAATGAAGATTTAATAAATTTGGGAAAATGACTCTAAAGGTTCATCCCAAAGTTTGTGTCTTAAAAGTATCTCCTTTATATTTTATATTTTCTTGAGGGTTTATACTTCAACTTTTGGTGCAATGTTTTCCTATAATATTATAAATTATTGGGAACCAGCAGTTAGTGTAATGGCTATATCGCTGGACTCCCACGTAGTCAACCGCGGTTCGCATCCCGGACCTGGTGGCTTAAAACTCACACCGGGCGCTTGTGCGTGCATGCGTGCCCAAGATCCCGAGAGGAGAAAGGAGGAGAAGGGATTCGTGACCATCTCCCCTGGGGGGTGATTTCTCGCTTTCTGTCTCTCTGTCTCTCTCTGTCTGTCTGGCGAGCGCACACGCCCTATAGTGAAAACCTCTCAAAAAAAAATTATAAATTATTTGAAAAGGCTTAGAATATTACTTAACAATGTGAACAGAAAAGAAGCACATTTAGGGCTTCAAAGTTTAATCTCTTCAATCTATGCAAAGACAGTTTTGTTTCAGGGTTTTTTTTTTTTTTTAAGTATTTATTATTTAACTTTATTTATCATTCTTCTTATTCATTTTGACCAGAAGGAGCCAGAGAGAAAGAAAGCAAGCAACCAAATCTGGGACTGGAACCACAGTTGGCCATGTGGGAGTCTAATACCTTAACTACCACACCCCCTGCTGGCCCTTCCAGTTGGGTTTTAAAGGTGAATGCTCAATTGATAAAGACACCCAAAATAGCTGGAATTACTGGCAGATTAAGTAGTGGTGAACCTGTGGTTTTCTGAAGATGAAAAAAAGGTGAATGCTAAAGACCAATAATTCACCAGAGTCAGACTGTGTCTCAAAGTGAAATGGATATGAAGGTAACCAAAAGAGTTCATTTCTTACCACCTGCTCCTTCCAAAATGCCCCGGACTACTGCCTGTACACCACTGGGTCTCATTAACCTTTCTGAGAGGAGTTGCCCACACAGACGTCGAAGCCAAGCTGGGGTCCGACACCTAAGCTGTGTCTTCACATCTGCACAAGACTGAAAACACAAGAAGGTATGAATTCTGAATATCAATGTAGTAGATATGACATGTAGACATTATTTTCTCAAAAAGCACAAGTCATACTGACAATTAACACTTTGCTATACTAACTTCAAAAGGAAAAAAAAAAAAGGCAATGTTTTTTCCTAAAACAAACAAACAAACAAACAAACCTCCTTTGCTAAACCTTCTTCAGCTGTACTTTTTTTTTTTTTTTTAACTTGTTAGAGGGCATGTGTAATCGCTGAAGAGAGACAGAAAGAGAGGGGGAGGAAGAGAATGAAAAAGCACAACCTGGGGGATGGCCATCCACAATCCCTTGTCGACAACTTCATTCTTCTCTGGGAATTTTGAGCATGCACACACACTTGCCTGGGGTATTTTTCAAGTTGCTGGATCTAGGACTCAAATGGCAGAGTCCACCATGTGGGATCTAATGCCTTAACCAACTTGCCACCTGCTGGCCTCAGCATTACTTTTAAGGGAGTAGAATTAAAGTCAGTGAAATTTCAAATCAAAAAAGGGACATAGTGAATAAACAAAGATATTGAGAACACAAAATTAATGCAACCAATCTTTGAATATAGTCCATCTAATCAAATCTAGCTTCAAAAGAAGAGTCTTATAAATATAATTCACCACTAAGAGGACCGTTTGCAACAGTGAGGCAGTACTCCAGACCTTGCCTCTGTGGTCTTAGCTCCTCTGATTCCGGTCATATGGCACTTTGAAGAAAGGGTGGGAATTCAGGGCTGGCAGGTGGCATGGTTAAGGCGCTGGACTCCCACATGGGTGACTGCCATACAGTTCCCAGACCTGGGGCTTGCTTTCTCATTTTTCTTTTCTCTCTCTGTTAGTCCATTTAAAAAATAATAATAATAATAATAGCAAAAATAATAAATTTTTTTTGGAGAGGTTTATTCGCTATAGGGCGCATGCGCTCGCCAGACAGACAGAAACAGAGAGACAGAAAGCGAGAAATCAACCCCCAGGGGGGGTGGTCACGCCGCAATCCCTTCTCCTCCTTTCTCCTCTTGGGATCTTGGGCACGCACGCACACGCGCCCGGTGTGAGTTTTAAGCCACTGGGTCCAGGACGCGAACCACGGTCGACTACGTGGGAGTCCAGCGACATAGCCATTACGCTAACTGCTGGTTCCCAATAATAATTATTTTTAAAAAAGAAAGAGTGGGGTTTCCTCAAGGGCTCCTTTGTGAGAGACCTATGAAACCACCATGAGCAAAACTGCTAGAATATTAACGATGTTTTGTCAACCACTGCACTTAATTATATAAGCCATCAAAATAAGTGACAGGCCTCGCTCAGGTAGCATATGTAGTAACACACTGCTCTGCAGAGCTGGAAACCACATGGCAGCCATGGGTTTAGATCCCAATTAGACCTGGAACATGCCAGGTACTTGTGCCCAAGATCTTGATTAGCTTGAGAGCTAGGGAAAGGGAAATGAAGAATGACGAGTTCCTAGTGAGGGTGCCTGTTTCCCTCACGTGTGATCTCTCTGTCTCATAAAACTAATAAAACCTTTTAAAAATTAGTGACAGAAATATTTAGTAGCTAGCCTGTCGTCTCTCTTTTATATAAAGAGAATTAATAATTACCATTTATTGAGGGGGTTATGAAATGTCAGGCATATCCTAAGTAACTCCCATATAATCTCAAAAGGGACTTACGAAGAGTAATCATCTCCTTTTTTTAAATAATTATTTATTTTATTTATTAATTCATTTATTTTTTAGTTTGATCAAAGAGAGACAGAGGGTGAGAGTGAGAGAGAGAGGAAGTGAGAAAGCAGGCCACCAGATTCAGGACTCGAACTCTAGTTGGCCATGTGGGAGTGTCCAGCGCCTTAACCACCACGTCACCTGCTGGTCCCCAATCATCTCCTTTTTATGGGTTAGAAAAACTGTGTAAGGAAAAGTCTACAAATTCATACACCTGCATGCTGGGGATGAAACCTGGTTTGCCTAAATCCAGGGCCTCTGCTTCTCATCATGCTCTTATGCTCTTATCATACATTTGGTTCAATGTGGAAAACTGTGGGCTTATTCCCAGAAACAAAATGTGAAGCCAGAGAGGCCTACTGCAAGGCTGAAATGAAAATCACTTCAACTAAAACTATCTTTGTAGCCAGCTTCAACTGCTCTTTGCCCCTGTCCTACATCAATCCCTTTGGTCCCTTACTCTCTACACACCTAGATTCAGGATTAAAATTTAAATTCCAAAAGCATATAGATAATTCCATCTACATTAAATCACTTCAGATAATTATTTTTTTAATTCATGATAGAGCATGTGTGCACACACATGAGAGTGAGAGAGATAGAGAGTAGAGAAGCACCCTCCACAGGGGCTGGTCATGCTGCCATCCCCTTCCTCCAGCCCTCCAACATGTCTAGTCTTGGGCACTCATGTACATATCCAGCATGTTTCAGGCTGACCAGGCTACTGGCTCAAACTATGGTCACCACGTGGAATCTGGCCTCTCCTGAGCAACACATTATCACTGCACCACAGAGCTGGCCCCTGATATATAATTAATGGAAAAAAAAGTAACTATTTTATGCCTAATAGAATATATATTATGCTTTTCAAACATAGGAGCCAAGGATAGAACCAATAACAGCTTTAGTTTCAATTTCTTGACTTCAAACACTCCATTCAAAAAATAAGGTGTCCAAATACTCTTGCCAAAAGAACATATTGTTAAACAGTCAAATATTAGTTAAAATAAAGATCCAGGGCCAGACACAGAAGTAAGATGCTGTGCTTGGCAGGCTGCTACAACACAGGATATTCAGGTTTGATGTCTGGTATAACCTAGAGGCTGGGTGCAATGGTGTGCACCTGTAATCCCAGTGACTCCGGGAGGCTGAGGCAGGAGGACTGTGAGCTCAAGTCTGACCTGGGCAACACAGCAAGATCCTACCTGAAAAAGAGCCAGGCATGGTGGCACCCACTTGGGGTCTCAGAGGCTGAGGCAAGACGAAAATGACATGGAGAGACCCTGTCCTTGGAAAAAATAAAAAGATGCTGTTTCAGAGTGAATGAAATAGGTCCAGCTGCTATGGCTCAGTCAGTAGGGAGCTACTGCATAATACTGGAGCCATACAGAGAGGCCCTGGGGTTGGATCCTAGGTTGACACAAACACTCCAGGCACACCTACAACCCTGGCTGGCTAAAAGGCTGGAAGATATAATAAAACTCTAAAAAAAGAATAAGTAAAACATATTTTACTTAAAATGGCCATAAGCCTTAAAAAAGAGTGGAACACAATAGCTATTTAACTTAAGTGCACATGCCCAAAATCCTGAGAAGATGATGGAGAAGGGATTGAGGCATCATCATCCCCCCAGAGGATGATTTCTCACTTTGCTCCATCTCTCTGTCTCTCTCTGGTCAGCATATGCGTTTTACAACAAAACTGAAAAACACAAAACAAAACAAAAAACCAAACTAGTGGTTAAGCCAGTGGAGCCCACATAACAGATTACATGGTTTGAATCTTAGACCCGGCAGCTTGAGAAACAACATGCCAGGGGCATGTGCATGCATGTCCAAAATCCTGAAGGGAAGGAGAAATGAAGTTATGACTGAGGTATGACCAAGTCCCATGGTAGGCGGTTTCTCATTTTCCCCATCTTTCTCTCTCTGTCTCTAGTGAGCACACAAGCCCTCTGGTAAATAGAAAGAAAAAAAAAAAGTGATCATAGTAGTCTTTAGAAAGTACCCATCATTCCATTAAAGAAAAGGTTTTTTTAAATTGTTCTAAGGATCAGTGTCACTTAGGTTTATAAATACCGTTTAATAATCTAAAAGATGAGAGCCAGTCCATACCTAATAATTAAGGGAGGCAGAACCCCAAATGGTCAACTCCAGTTCAATTTCTGTCCCCAAAGTCTTGAATAACATGCTGGGTCGGGGGATGTATGCCCCAAATCCCAACAGGATGGAGAAGAAAGGATTACTGTGTGATCACGCTTCTTTGGGGAGTGCTTTTCTCCCTCTATCTCTGTCTCTGTCTCTATGTCTTTTTAGCAAGACCATGTGTCCTCTGCCAATAAAAATTAAAAGATCTAAGGGACCAGCAGGTAGTATGGAGGTTAAGGCAGCTGGACCACAAGGCAGACTGTTCATTTCAAGTCCTGGACCCAGCAGCTTGAAAATCACAACAGGCATGTGTGCATGCATGCCCAAAATCCAGAGAGGAGAAGGGATTGTGGTGTAGCCATCTTCCCTGAGGAATGATTTCTCACTTTCTCTCTCTCTCTCTCTCTGTCACTCTCCAGCGAGCACATGTGCCCTATAGTAGAAATTAAAAAGAAAAAAATAAATAAAAGACAAAATAACACTCAGTTAGATCATTAAATAGGGAACTAAAGAGAAGAAAGCATACTACAGTCATCATTAATGATTCACCCATGAGGCCAGTAGGTAGCATGGTGGTTAAAGCACTGGACACTCCCACATGGCTGACCATGGTTTGAGTCCCAGACCTGGTGGCTTGCTTTCTCACTTTCCCTCTATCTGTGTGTCTCTCTGGTCAAATTAAAAAAATACATAAATAAGTAAATAAATAAAAATTTAAAAATAATTTTTAAAAAACGATTCACCCACAAGAGTCCCCAGGTCTGATTACCTGGGGTGGTCCTCCCTGGAGAATAAGTAATTCTCGGACTGCTAATGGTTGATATACTTGATCCAAGATGTTTCTCAAGGTCTCCCTGGATAGGGTTCTTTCTTCTCCAGTTAAAACCTAAAAGAAATAAATATGCACTTGACTTTAGTGAAATGCACACCAAGCAGGTAACAAAGGCAATGTTTTATAATCACAATCAAAAATACTTCTAAAAGGAAAGGAAGGCTTCTATCCCCTCTTGATTTCCTTCAAGATGGAAAAAGCTGTGCTATTAAAACCCTCCATCCCTCATTCACTCCACTTTTGGGCAGATGTGTCTATTTTATTGTTGGGTGTGGAATAAACTCACCTCTTGGCTAGTCTGAACAAACACTGCTCAGTTCATTCCTCCCTATATTTTAGAACTAGGCACATATATACCGTTTTGTTCTTTCTTGCTATATATTTTACAGAAGCATATCTCTTACGATCAGGCACAAGGTGCTACAGTTTTTCAGCGCTTCTGAAACAGGTGAGTGTGTGGAATGTACTGTCAGGAAGATTAGTCTCTATGTATAAGCTATATCCTCCAACTTTGCCTTTATGAGCAATAGAGGTGACATTTGGCTTTTCATCTCTCTTACCCTGTTAATGTACTTTTAATTCATTTGGAACTTGGGTAGCAAAGAGAGGTGCTATTTTGGGGGCACTTGTGAGGCCCAACAGTACCATCACTCTGGTAATTACTACTCACAATCAGAATTCTGTTAATTGCTATCCAGCACACTGGGGTCTGCTACTAACAGCCTCAGCTTCTGGTCGGACCCATCAACTGGATAGCTCAGTAAAGTGCAAGCAGTACGCACTGCTAGAACTGTCAGCACACAAAACCCTGTAGTGAAGAGCAGGGTGCTCTGCTCCCAGAACATAAAGGCACCAGGGAGTTTATCATTTCATATCACTTGAATATAGTAGCTTGTAGGCAAATGTCTGTGGACAGGCACAAGAGGGAATAGAAAAAGAGAACAAACAGAAAAGGAACACAGAGGAAAATGACATAGGTAGGTGAAAGAGAAATGAGGGCATTGTGAGATCTGGCTGTAGGAACTAAGAAATCACTCTACATATGAGCCACAGATATATTTGTAGCTTTTCTTTTTTTCCTGTAGGGTGCATAGGCTCACTGGAGAAAGACAGAGAGAGAGAAAGTGAGAAACTACCCCCCAGGGGAGTCTGAACAAACACTGCTCAGTTCATTCCTCCCTATATTTTAGAACTAGGCACATATATACCGTTTTGTTCTTTCTTGCTATATATTTTACAGAAGCATATCTCTTACGATCAGGCACAAGGTGCTACAGTTTTTCAGCGCTTCTGAAACAGGTGAGTGTGTGGAATGTACTGTCAGGAAGATTAGTCTCTATGTATAAGCTATATCCTCCAACTTTGCCTTTATGAGCAATAGAGGTGACATTTGGCTTTTCATCTCTCTTACCCTGTTAATGTACTTTTAATTCATTTGGAACTTGGGTAGCAAAGAGAGGTGCTATTTTGGGGGCACTTGTGAGGCCCAACAGTACCATCACTCTGGTAATTACTACTCACAATCAGAATTCTGTTAATTGCTATCCAGCACACTGGGGTCTGCTACTAACAGCCTCAGCTTCTGGTCGGACCCATCAACTGGATAGCTCAGTAAAGTGCAAGCAGTACGCACTGCTAGAACTGTCAGCACACAAAACCCTGTAGTGAAGAGCAGGGTGCTCTGCTCCCAGAACATAAAGGCACCAGGGAGTTTATCATTTCATATCACTTGAATATAGTAGCTTGTAGGCAAATGTCTGTGGACAGGCACAAGAGGGAATAGAAAAAGAGAACAAACAGAAAAGGAACACAGAGGAAAATGACATAGGTAGGTGAAAGAGAAATGAGGGCATTGTGAGATCTGGCTGTAGGAACTAAGAAATCACTCTACATATGAGCCACAGATATATTTGTAGCTTTTCTTTTTTTCCTGTAGGGTGCATAGGCTCACTGGAGAAAGACAGAGAGAGAGAAAGTGAGAAACTACCCCCCAGGGGAGATGGTCATGCCACAACCCCTTCTCCTCTACTCTTCCCTTGGGACTTTGGCACACACGCCCAGCATGTTTTTCAAGTCACCAGGTTCAGGACTGGAACCCTGGAGTCCACCATGTGCGATCCACTGCCTTAACCACAATGCCACCTGCTGGCCCTGATACATTTATATCTTAACGGTTCCTTCAGACTAGGATCCTATGCTGATGCTGGTGGTTCCTGTTATGTCACAGTTGTAAACCTTCTCCACTATTAGCACACGAGTTATCTGAATAAAAGGATCATATCTTATGCTTCTGTAACCTCCATAGTAACTTCTGTAGTCCAGATACTCAACTGCTTACTGAGTGAAAATCAAGAAAAATAGACACATCCTCCTAACACCTAATAATAACAAGGAACACTGACTGTATTATGCAGTATACCAGGTGCACTACACACTTTATCTTACTTAATCCTCCCAAGAACTTAATGAAGTATGACTAGTTTAATACTAATATTAATAGTAATCACTTTTTGGGGCCAGCAGTTAGCGTAATGGCTATGTCGCTGGACTCTCACGTAGTTGACCACAGTTCGCGTCCTGGACCTGGTGGCTTAAAACTCACGCCTGGCACATGTGCGTGCGTGCCCAAGATCCCAAGAGGAGAATGGAAGAGAAGGGATTGCGGCGTGGCCATCCCCCCTGGGGGGTGATTTCTTGCTTTCTATCTCTCTGTCTCTCTCTGTCTGTGTGGCAAGCGCACGTGCCCTATAGCAAAAACCTCTCCAAAAAGAAAAAAAAATTAGTAATCACTTTCTGATAAACACTACTGGAAACTGGACTAGGTACTTTACACATACTACTCTTAATCCTCACACCCACCTTCCAAGGCAGCTATTATATATATTTTATAAAACTGGAAACAGAGGCTCAAAGAAATAGCCTATCATAGTTATCCCATGAAATGACAAGGGACAAGTGAAATGGACTCTCCAGGTGTGCAACGGAGCAAAGAACTAAGAGCCAACAAATTAACCCTCCAACCCCATGCCCCCCAAAAGATTTGCTCATCCACTAGACATGCTTTGGCATTCGGTAGGAATTCTAGGTCTTTCAATCAACCTATTTCCAAAGAACAAGAAATGTTGTCTTTTGTAACAATCACATACAAATATATACACATAGAAATTGACAGGTGGCATGGTGGTTAAGGTGCTGGATTCCCAAATGGTTGACTGAGGTTCAAGTCCCAGATTCAGCAGCTTGCTTTCTCACTTTCCCTCTCTCTCTCTCTTTCTGTTCAATTTAAAATAATAATAAATAAAATTAAGTAAAATAATTAAACAAATATATATATACACATATTCACAAATACACACACACACACATACACACAAACACCTTCTCTCTCTCTCAGTGTATCATTACCTCTTCTGCAGGTGTTGGTGGTTTTGTTTTGGTTGGGCAGAATCCCAGTTGGCACAGACCTGCTGCAATATCCCCAAAATGGCGGCAGAAAATCAAACTCCCTAGAGATGCATGCTGAGCAATACTTAGGAGAGCCATACAGCTGGTGTACAGTCTCCGGGATGCATTAGGAGCAGCATCGAGATTCACCACGTCTTGAACGACAGCACCAAACTCAGTCCTGTACCTCAAAGGGACTCCAACACCAGGCATGAGATAGGGGCAGACACCCAAAGTGACTATAAACTGCAAAACCGACTGGACAGTCTTCTGCTGTGAGATACTAAGAGTATCAGGGCTCAGGGCAGGAGCAGCTTCTGGAGTCCTGGGGTTGGGTTTATTTGGGTTAAAACCAGCAGCAAGATGGATCATAGTCTCTTTCAAGCACAAAAGCAACAACAGGGTTTGAGAAGTAAAACTCCAAGTGATGTCCACAGAATTTTGTGGCCATTTTGCCTTACTAGCAATGTCATTTCTTAGGAGTTCCAATTTCTTCCACTGAAGATCCTTCAAAAACTTGTCCTCCAGAGCAGACAGGTTAGATTTTAAAGTGGCCAGCAAGACATCATGTTTTGTGATCTGTAATGAACTTGAGCCTGATCCTTTCAAAAGGAAAAAAAAAAAAAGAAAGAAAGATTATTATGTGGAAAACAAACTGTACTTTCCTGTGTGGAATCTGCTCTCCACTGTAAAACATACAAGTGCAGTTGTGCCATCCCAACCTCAGCAGAATTCAAGGCCACATTTCCAGTACTTGGGATGAATTGGAACAGTGTACCTAACAAGCTATACCTCATCTAGTTTGTTTCTATTCTCAGATTTTTTAAAGGCAGAGATCATGTCTTTTTTATATATATATAATTATTTATCTGGAACCAGTAGTTGGAATAATAGCTACATCACTGGACTCCCATGTAGTTAACTACAGTTCGAGTCCCAGATCCAGCGGCTTAAACTCACGCCAGGCGCATGTGCATGCACGCCCAAGATCCCAAGAGGAGAATGGAGGAGAAGAGACTGCGGCGTGGCCACCCCCCCTGGGGGGTGATTTCTCACTTTCTGTCTCTCTGTCTTTCTGGTGAGCACACACACCCTACAGCAAAAACCTCTGCAAAAGAAAAAATTACTTAATTTCATTATTATTATTATTATTTTTAATTTGCTATAGGACAAGTGCGCTCTCCAGATAGAGTGAGTGAAAGAGAAAAAGAGCCACCAGGTCTGGGACTTGAACCACGTCTGGCCATGTGGGAGTCCAGTGCCTTAACCACCATGCCACCTGCTAGCCCCACAGACACCATTTCTTAATCATCTTACTTGGCTTAAACTAAAGCCAGACAAAAAAAAAAAAAAAAAAGGGCCGAATATTTACTGTAGAAGATTCATCAGTCAAACTGTTCTAGTGCTGGGGATAAACCTCTGAGGAGAATGTAGTCCTTCCCCTCATATAGCTTACATTCTAGTGAGGAAGATCACAAAGTATAGACACAGGGCTCAAAATGACTAATTTACTCACAATGCCCTCCCCGCAAAAACACCTATTTTCCACTGATCTCTACTCCCTACAGAGTATGTTCACTGATCATAATGGCATTAAATACAACTTTTTTTTTTTTTTTTTTTGAGGGGGTTTTTGCTATAGGGTGTGTACGCTCACCAGAAAGAAAGTCAGAGAGACAGAAAGCAAGAAATCACCCCCCCGGGGGGGATGGCCACACCACAATCCCTTCTCCTTCATTCTCCTTTCAGGATCCTGGGCACACACACACACCTGGCAAGAGTTTAAACCACCGGGTCCGGAACTCGAACTGCAGTCAACCACATGAGAGTCCAGCAACATAACCATTACGCCACCTGCTAGTCCCATAAATACAAAATATTAGTAAGAAGCCCAGCCAGGTAATGAACTCAGTAGCTGTCAGACTATCAAGCCTACCAGGATTATATGAGAGACCCAAAAACCAATTTGCATTCACTTCCCCTGGCCAAAAATGAGATAATTTGAGTATCAAAAACTAGGACTAGGGACTAGCAGTTAGCATAATGGCTATGTCGCTGGACTCCCATGTAGTCGACCGTAGTTCGCGTCCCGGACCTGGTGGCTTAAAACTCACGCTGGGTGTGTGTGCGTGTGCGTGCGTGACCAAGATCCTGAGAGGAGAATGGAGAAGGGATTGCGGTGTGGCCATCCCCCCTGGAGAGTGATTTCTCGCTTTCTGTCTCTCTGTCTCTGTCTGGCGAGCGGACGCACCCTATAGCAAAAACCTCTCAAAAAAAAAAAAAACAACTAGGACTATATGGGCCAGTCAGGTGGCTTGGTGGTTAAGTAGATGGATTCCACATGGCCAACTGTATGGTTCAATTTCCAGACCTGGCAGCTTGAAAAACAGCCAGGCATGTGTCTATAGATGCCCAAAATCCAGAGAGGAGCATGGAGAAGGGACTGTGGTATGGTCTTCCCAGTGGTGGTAAGGAGGTTCACTTTCTCACTTTCCCTTTCTCTCTCTCTCTTTTTCTCCCTCCAGTGAGTACATGAGTTCTATAGCAAATTAAGAAAAATAAATTAAAAATAAATTAAAAGTACTATGGGTACAATAACAGAAACATATTGAATATACACAAATCTATGATTCATAATAAAACAAGAAAGATCACTTCCTTGGATGCCTTGGAAGTTGCTTGAATACTAGTACCCTTTTAAAAAATTATCTTATTTAAATTTATTTACTATTATTTTTAATATTTCTAGAGAGAGACAATGAGAGGGAGAGAGAGGGAAAGTGAGTGAGAAAGCAAGCCTCCAAGTCTGGGACTTGAACCATGTGGAAGTCCAGCACTCTTAACCACTACACCACCCACTGGCCCCATAAATGCTATTATTCTAATAACTGAGCAATAAAAAATATTATCATTTATCTGTATTAAAATATATATATGCACACAAAAAGGCCTCAAGATAAACAATTATATTATTGTTTCACTATATATTAGGTTGTTGGGAAAGTCATGATGTATTTTTCTGTTTTTCTTTGCAAAAATGTATCATGACTTTCCCAGCAACCCAACAGTTCAAGGTCTTAACAGTGATGATTTCTGGTGGTAAGGTACTGCATTTTTTTTTTTTTTTTTTTTTTGCCTGTTTCTATCTTCAATGTTTTCTACAGTAAATATGTATTGTCTCTGTACCAAAAAAAAAAGTTATTTTAAGGTTATAAAATAGTATTTAGTACAGGAGACCATTTTTTTGTAAAATGGAAAAATAAGTTTCCTGATTGCTAGTAGTAGTAGTAATATCTAGTAGTGACATTATTAATATCTATTGCTAGTAGTAGTAATATCTGAGTAGTGACATAAAGTTAATTTAAATTTTCTCTTTTGGTTCCTATATATATTTTAACCCTTACTATAGTAAACATTAATCTCTTATATAAAAAAGTACAAAGATGATATGGTTCCTTAAAAACAATGAGAATTGGGGCTGGCAGGTGGCATGGTGGTTAAGGGTGCTGGACTCCCATGTGACATACCACAGTTGGAGTCCTGGACCTGGCAGCTTGCTTTCTCACTTTGTCTCTCTCTCTCCCTCACTTTGTCCCTCTCTGGTCAAATTAAAATAAATAAATAAATAAAATAAAGTTCAATAAAAATCTTTTTTTAAAATGAGAATTGGGAAGAGTAAGAATTTTGTTGTACTTAACCTCCCAGCTAACTTTTGTGACACATGAGCATTAATATCTGGTTCCTTTGGTTAATATATACCTAAGAAGGAAATAGGTGTTCTCAAGGTTACTACTAACCATTAAGATCACTAGCAAACCTCTATGTGATTTCTGTGACTTTAAAAGATCTTTGAACCCAAACATGGGAAACAAAGGAAGTGATTTAAAAGGTCTCTGAGAAGTTTTTCAAGAGCTCCTTCAATAAAGTAGTCTTCTCTGCCCTCTACTGGTGATAAAAATAATACCTACTATAAAAATAAATGAAAGTCTGGCCCTTTGACATGGTGGTTGATGAAGCCAAATCCCACATGGCAAACGACACAGCTTACATGCTGGTCAGGCAGCTTGAAAGGCATGTCAGGTACATGTGCACGCATGCACAGAGTCCTATGGGGCAGAAAGTAGAGAGGGGATTGTGGAAAAGCCATGCTCCTTTAGGAGGTACTTTCTCACTTGCCCACTCTCTCTAGTAAGTACACATGTCCTGTGGCAAATTTTTAAAAAGGGGGAAAAAATACAAAAAACAAAAAAAAACCCAAAAACAAAGAAAGAAAAGAAATGGAAGCATTCCATTAAAGCAGCATTTCTGAAAGTGTGGTATAGGCACCTATGTTACAGGGGCTTCACAGAATCTTCTCGGGAGGTCTGCAAGGTCAACATTATTTCATAATAAGGCTAAGATATTATTTTCCTTTTATACTGTCACTCCTCGAGTTACTGAATATGAAAAACTTACTGATGGTAAAGCTGTGGTGAAAAGGGAACTCTCCTACACTGTTCATGAGAATGTAAATTAGTATAGCCACTGTAGAGAACAATATGGAGGTTCCTCTAAGACCTACAAATTGAACTACTATATGATCCGGCAATTCCACTCCTGGTTATCTACCCAAAGGATAGTAATGCACTCAGAAAAACACTTGCACATCCATGTTTATTGTGGTATTATTCACAATTGCTAAGATAGAACCAACCCAAATGACCACAAATAGATGAATGGACTGAAAAAGTGTGACACATATACACTATGGAATACTACTCGGTCATAATAAACAATGAGACCCTGTCATTTGATACAAAGTGGATGAATAGGGAAGATTTACTAAGTGAAGCAAGCCAGACTATGAAACAGAGGCATTTTATATCCTCACTCAATACATACTGAATGTCTGCACTCTATAGCAGAAACTGGAAGATTGAAAGGTTTAAAGGCATGGAGAGCAACTGAAGATATTGGAGACAGTGGGAGGAAGGTAGGAGCTAGGGGAGGGAGAGAGAGAGAGAGAATCAAGGGGAAAAAGCAAAATATTTAAGGGACCCAAAAATGGAAAATTATCTGTCGATAATGTGTATGGTAATATCTGGGTTTTTTTTTTTTTTGGAGAGTTTTTTGCTATAGGGCGCGTGCGCTCGCCAGACAGACAGAGACAGAGAGAGAGAGAAAGCGAGAAATCACCCCCCAAGGGGGATGGTCACGGCCACAATCCCTTCTCCTCCATTTCTCCATTCTTTCAGGATTTGAGGTGTGCACACACTTCTGCCCAGTGTTTTTCATGCCATTAGACCAGAATTTAAACTGTAGTTGGACATGTGGGATCCAGATTCCCTTAACCACTAGGCTATGGCACCAGCCAGCCTTCATTTTTATTTTTTAATAAGAATTATTTTATTTAACTTCATTTTACTTATTTATTTTAATTTGACCAGAGAGGGACAGAGTGAGTGCATGAGAAAAAGAGAAAGTGAGAAAGCAAGCTGCCCAGACCAGGACTTGAATCACAGTCAGCCATGTGGTTGTCCAGCGCCCCTAATCACCACTCCATACACTGGCTCCTGGCCTTCATCTTTTATAAACAAATTTCACTAATATTGACAAACACCTTTCAAATTCTTTTTAACACAATTCATAACAATGGAGGAGGAGATACTATTCTTGTAGGTTTTATGGTTGAGAATAGAAATGGAATGCAAAGGAAGAGAAGTATTTAACACAACAGAATTTTTGATGGCACAAAGGCAAAAGACTACTGGTATCTTCCTTTCTATTTAATTCTCACCTAGCCTCAATTCCTCTCCCTCCTGTAGACTTCCTTGACAGCCCCATCCCTGGGGCTTTAATTCTCTACCCAATTGCTATGTGTACCATCTGTTCACCACTTGTGTTACCTTGTCATGTTGAATATCTTTGATCTATCTGTATACAGGTTGAGTATCCTTATTTGGAATGCTTGAGATCATAAGAGTTTGGGATTTGGTAATATTTGCATATAGATAATAAGGTATCTTGAGGAAGGGACTCAAAGGGACTCAAACCTAAACATGAAATTCATTTAACCCATATAGAACTTACACACAGTCTGAAGGTAATTTTATATTGTATTGCAGCATTTTTATATATTGCACCACCACATGCTCAGGTGTGGAATTTTCCACTGTTGCATCATGTCAAACTTTGGATTTCAGATTTTTAGATTGGGGATACTCAAACAGAGCAGATGCTTGAGAGTACAAACTTTATATATTTTTGTAACACTATGAATAGAGTACTATAATACATATAATCGACTGCATCAATTTTATCTCAAAAGTAAGTCTATTTATAAAGATGGATTAGGGACTGACAGTGGTGCAGCAGTAAAACACAATGTTCTGTGAGGCTGATCCACATGGGAAGGTTCTGGATCTATAACCAGAGACCTCTCTGAGTTAGTCAAGCAAGCACATGCCTAGGATCCTTTTGTCTATGATCTAGGGTGGGCTAGGGGTGGATTGAGACAGCAAGACTCTGTTGGGGGTGCAGTTTCTCTCACTGTCTCTCCCTCTCTCGCACTCATGAAGGAAATAACCTTTAATAAAGTTAATAGACACATCAAAGAAATTTAATCCACATGGATGCAAATTTAAAAAAAAAATTTTTTTGAGAGGTTTTTGCTATAGAGCATGTGCGCTCATGACAAAGAGAGAGACAGAGACAGAAAGCGAGAAATCACCTCCCGGGGGGATTGGCCACGCCGCAATCCCTTCTCCTCCATTCTCCTCTCAGGATCTTGGATACGCATACACATGCCCAGCGTGTATTTAAGCCACCGGGTCCAGGATTCAAACCGCGGTTGACTACATGGGAGTACAGTAACATAACCATTATGCTAACTGCTGGCCCTTAAAAATATTTTAATTTTAGTCATAATTATTATTATTATTTTTAAATTTGAGAGGCAGAGAGAGGCAAAGTGAGAAAGCAAGTCACCAGAACTGGGACTTGAACTGCAGGAAGTCATGTGGGAGTCCAGCACGTTACCACACCACATGCTGGCCTTCAGATGGATGTTATTTTAACCAACATTTTCCCGTCAAACAACTCTGTCCACTTTATTAATTCCTTTAGCAGCTAATATGATAAAAGAAAACAGTGGGCATATTCACTATATAATAGAAGTGTACATGGGACCAGTAGTTAGCGTAATGGCTACATCGCTGGACTCCCACGTAGTCGACCACGGTTCGAGTCCCAGACCCGGTGGCTTAAACTCATGCCGGGCATGTGTGCGTGCGTGCCCAAGATCCCGAGAGGAGAATGGTGGAGAAGGGATTGTGGCGTGGCCACCCCTCCCGGGGGGGATTTCTCGCTTTCTGTCTCTCTGTCTCTGTCTGGCGAGCGCACACATCCTATAGCAAAAACTTCTCCAAAAAGAAGTGTACAAAATAAAAATAATATAACTTTACCTTACTACTTAAATAGGAATGCTTAAATTCCTATAAATTAAATGAACATGTGTATAACTCCATTACATATCCCTGGACATTATATAGGGTCTTCCATAAATGAAGTGTATGTACTTTATGAGAGGTGACTATGTCCAAGTTTTTTATTTATTTTTTTAGAGAGAGATTTTTTGCTACAGGCTGCATGCACTTGCCAGAGAAAGAGAGAGACAGAGGAAAAGAAAATGAGAAATCACCCACCCAGGGGAAGGGCCAAGCTGCAATCCCTTCTCCTCCATTCTCCTCCCAAGATTTTGGGCATGCAGAACATGCACCTGGCGTGAGTTTAAGCCACTGGGTCTGGAACTCTAACCACAGTCAACTATGTGGGAGTCTAGTGATGTAACCATTTCACCATCTGCTGGTCCCATGTTTTCTATTTATTTAACCTTGTTCTCAGTCATGTTGTAGTTAGCTATAGTTGCTAGACGAGAGGCCTCTTGAGCAACAAAACTGTATTTTTCAGCTTGACTTTGTTTTAAATTTTTATCAGAGGGGGACCAGCAGATGGCTTAACCGTTACATTGCTGGACTTGCAAATAGTCGACCACAGTTGAGTCCCAAACCCAGCAGCTTAAAACTCATACTGACAGATGTGCATGCATGCCATGCCCAAAATCCCGAGAGGAGAATGGAGAAGGGACTGCAGTGTGGCCATCCTCGCTGGTGGATGATTTCTTGCTTTCTGTCTCTCTGGCAAGCACATGTGCCCTATACCAAAAATCTCTCTCTAAAAAAAAAAAAGAAAGAAAATGCCACTCTGCAATCTCTTCTTCTCCAGTCTTTTCTCAGGATTTTGGGCGCACACACACACATGCACCTGGCGTGAGTTTTAAGCCACTGGATCTCGGACTTGAACTGCAGTCAACTACATGGGAATTTACTCCAGCAATGGAACCATTGTGCCATCTGCTGCTTCCAAAAAAGAGAAAAATTTGTCAGAGAGTGCATGTACTTACCAGAGAAAGACAGAGAAAAAGAAGGGACATGGTCATGTCATAATCCCTTCTCCTGCATTTCTCACTCCTTTCAGGATTTGGGGTACACATAACTAGCACTCAGCATGTTTTTCTTTCTGTTTTTAGGATTTAAAAAATTTTGTCCTAAAGTCACTAAAGCAAAACTCATGACAAAATATTATGCTTTCCAATTCCCCAATCAAAAAAAAACATGTATTTGTAGGGGGAAAGAAAGGTTTTGTACATGGTTTAAACAATATAAAAAAATGTATGGAATACTTCACAAACCTGTAAGTCATCCTCACTCAGGGGCCATGCTAACCTTCTCTGTATCATTCTGATTTTAGTATATGTGCTACTGAAACAAGCACATCCCCAGCATGCTTTTCAAGCCACTTGTGCCAGGACTCAAACCACATAATTGGCCACATGACATTTAGTTCCTTACCCACCAGGCCAGAAGCATGACTCTTAATTGGGGCAATGTGGTATATTTACTATAATACTTTTAGTGGAAGAAACTTAGGCTCAAATTCTGTCACTTAGTTTAACATTGGACAATTTTTTTTTTTTTAAGAATTATTTTAGGAACCAGTAGGTGGTGTTGTGGTTAAGGTGCTAGACACTCTCTCTCTGGTCAAATTTTAAAACTAAATAAATAAATGAATGAGTAAATTAAATTAAATAAATAATTCTTAAAACAATGATTATTTTACTTAACTTTATTTATTTACTTATTTTTTAATTTGACCAGAGAGGGACAGAGAGAGAGGTAAAGTGAGAAAGCAAGTCACCAGGTCCGGGACTTGAACCATGGCCGGTCATGTGGGAGTCTAGCGCCCCAACCCCCACACCACTTGCCAGCCTTGGCAATATTTTTTTAAAGAATTATCTTTTATTGGGACCAGCAGTTTGCATAATGGCTATGTCACTGGACTCCCATGTAGTCGACTACAGTTCGAGTCCCGAACCCGGTGGCTTAAACTCACACTGGGTGCATGTGTGTGCATGTATGCCCAAGATCCCGAGAGGAGACTGGAGAAGAGGGGATGGTGGCATGGCCATCTCCCCTAGGGGGTGATTTCTTGCTTTCTGTCTCTCTCAGTCTTTCTGGAGCACACACGCCCTATGGCAAAAACCTCTCAAAAAAAAAAAAAAAAGAAAAAAAGAATTACCTTTTATTTAATGTTATTTATCTGTTTGTTTGTTTATTTATTTTTATTTGACCATAGAGGGGCAGACTGAGGGGAGTTTTGGAGAGTGGTGGGAGCAAGAAAGCAATCCACCAGTCTGGGACTCAAACCATAGTTGGACATATGGGAGTCCAGTGCCACCATGCCGGCCACAACACTGGGTAGTTTTCAATGTACCTCAACTTTAGTTCCCTTATTTGGGAAAATGAAATATAAGTAATATTTATCTCATGCAATTGTTGTGGGGATTAAATGATATATACAAAAACAACTTTCTATAAGGATTTAGATACTTAGTACACATTCATTTATTATTTTTAATAACTTCTTTTCATTTCCCACTGATACACTGTTAAGATTTTTAATTTTTAATTTCATTTATTATTATTATATTTTAAGTTTGCTATAGGGTATAAGTGCTTCACCAGAGTTGGGGGAGTGAGAAAGCAAGCCACCAACTCTGGGACTGAACCATGGCTGGCCATGTGGGAGTCCAGCACCAACCATAATGCCACCTACTGATCCCGGGGAACAGTGTAATGTTTACAGGAAATGTTGCAGTTTTGGGAGTATCTCAAAATTTGAGACTAGCATGGAGGTTGAGGCGGCTAGATTCCTCCATGGCCTATTGCAAGGTTCCTGTCCCAGATGCTGCGCTTGAAAACACTGTAGGTGTGTGTCTATGCAAGCCCCAAATCCAGGGAATGGAGAAGGGACTGCGGTGTGGCCGCCCCCTCTAGGGGATGATTTCTCACTTTTCTCCTCTGTCTCTCTCCAGGGAGCCTATGTATCCTAAAGCCAAAAAAAAAAAAAAAAAACTTAAAAAACTGAGAAATGGAACATCGTTCCATGGCCTTTCTTATGCCCTTCCCTTGCTAATCCTACAAATCCCTTCCCCCTTCCCTCTTCCAAAGCTTCAGATAACACCAAAGAGCTCTGTGCTGAATAATTTGCCCTAGTCTGAGAAAGGGGTCTAGACTTCAGTTCTAGGTCTATGTTCTACCCTAATTTACCACAAATTCTTGGGCGGGTTATTTAATCTCAGGGATGTGAGCTGTGGAGGGAAAAAAAAAAAAGCCAGGCTCAACCACTCCCAAGGGCCTTTAGATTCTAAACTGGAAAGACCTAGTCACCTCAGCACAGAAAATTAAAGGTGACAGTAGATTCCTAAACATTCTCCCCAAACCCAGCTCAAACGTCTCTGCTCGGTTCATCTGGACTCCTAGGCATTTCCTGCAAATCTCGAGTCCACGCTGGACCCTGCGCCCCACGCGGCCGGGCAGCACGTTACACCAGAGCGGGGCGCCTAAGCCTCGGGGCAGCGGCTCCCTCAGTCCCTCTCTGAGGGCTGCAGGAAGGGCTGGAAGGAACGACGGCCCCGCGCTCAAGAGACGTTGGCTACTAGCTGTATTCCACTATGCCCTCCTTAAGCCTCCGTTTCCTCAAGGGTGAAGAGCTGGACAGTGCCCGAAGTCCCCCAGACAGCGGAGCGGAGAGTCGCGGGGGCCTGAGGGGCACGCGCTGCGGGAGGCCGGGCAGCCCTGAGAGAACGGCGGCCCTGACTGTCCGTGTCCAGCCCGGCACCGAGATGTGTTCTCTCACCTCCCGGGCTCAGCAGCAGTTTCACCGATCCAGCCCGCACGTCTCGGGCGCCCCGCCGCCCACCCCCTGCCCCAGGGCCGCCATGACTGGAGTGGAACGCGCCGCTTGCGACCTGTTCCGACGCCTAGACGGACCGGCGCCGCCGCCATGTTGAGTGTGGCAGAAAGGGCCGCGCGCTGTGGGCGGGGCCCGCGGTGCGGGCGGGGCCAGCTCAGCCGGGAACGCCCTCTTTGCATAAAATTTCTTTCAGGCTGTGCTTTACTTTCGTGAGGAAAATCACGAAACTCCTACAATTTCAGAAACTCAGTATGATTACTTTCTTTTTTTAAAAAATAATTTATTTTATTTATTCATTTATTTTTTAGTTTGAGCAGAGAGAGACAGAGGGTGAGAATGAGAGAGAGGAAGTGAGAAAGCAATCCACCAGATTCAGGACTTGAACCCTGGTCGGCCATGTGGGAGTGTCCGTCGCCTTAACCACCACACCACCTGCTGGTCCCAGTATGATTACTTTCTATGTAATACCAAGTATGATACGTGTGTGTATGTGTGTGTGTCTGTGTGTTTGCATTCCTGTATCGATTGTGAATGGAATAGCTGCAAACATTGCTACTAGTGATAAGATTTTTGAAATGGACTTAGTAAAGTTCCCAATAAAATTTTTATTTTAGTTCTAATTATATGTTATTGCATTCCTGGAAAATTCAGAGCATATTAAAACTGAACCCTACAAAATTGTGCTTACATGGAAAACAGAATGGGTTTGAGATTCAGATAATCAGAAAGTTTTTTCACCTAGATAAATCTTAATGGTGCCTGAAAGTCATACTGTAAATACAGGAAAATCAGTGCATCTCAGGACAGGACCATCAATATGCCTGCTTCTCCCCTCACTAAAACTTGATCATATACTTCTACCATCCTTATAACCAAGACCACCCACCCACCACCCACTTTGTGAAATGCTCCCTAAGAAGCTATCCTGAGCCTCCTCAAGACCCAATGAGCTAGCTGAGTCCATAGCTGATGACATTGAGCATCAACTGCTGGAAGACTGGGGAAACAAGCAGTGTTCTTAATGCAAGCCCATGCTCTAGAGGAAACACATTGTTCATTTGGCTCCTTTCTCAAGACCCCTCCTGGTCACTCCCAGTTCTTTGGGTTCCAGCCCAAACACCATTTCCTAGTCTCTAAGGTGAAGAGATAAGAAAACCATTTTCTCAAGGTTATCCTAAGAACTCCCCAATTTTTTCTTAAGAGAGATTTTTGCTATAGGGCATGTGCACTTGCCAGAGAGACAGACAGAAAGCAAGAAATCACCTCCTGGGCAGGGATGGCCATGCTGCAATCCCCTCTCTTCCAGTTCTTCGCTCAGGATTTTGGACACGTTCACACATGGCACCTGGCATGAGTTTCAAGTTACGGGGTCCGGGACTCAAACTGTGGTCATAACCTTTACGTCATCTGTAGTCCTATGCTCCCAAATATTAAGCAATGTTTGCCACAGATGGACTCCATAATAAATAGTACCTGGATCTTCTGCCCCATTTCTTCAAGCAAAACCCTTCCAGAGCATTTTTAAATTGGAAAGACATTTTTGAAGGGAAGTAAATGACCTATAAAGTTACTATAACACTCTTTATTTTACTGAGAGCACATATGTACTCACAATGGGAAGGGGCACCCCCAACAAGGTCTTGTCATGTTCAATCCCATTTACCCAGCTCTCCGGCTAGTCAGGACCTTGGGTGGGCATATATCCAGCGTGTTTCAAGTCAGCTGTGGATCTGAAACCATAGTTGGCCATATGGCTGCTAGCACTGCAGATCAGTACACTGATCTATACCACCAAGGCTGGATCCTATACTAGGTTTATTTTTTAAAATTTTTATATTAGATTAGATTAAATATAATTATATTAGATTGTCAGAAGTCATGATGTATTTTTTTCTATGCAAACCTGCCTCATGACTTTTCTAACAACTCATAATTGCAATGTGTGGTGATTAAATCAGAGTAATTGGTATATTCATCTATTTGAAACACAGACTGTTAGCTACACTCTCTCCACTTACAGCATATTTCATGACGCTATAAATTATTCCTTACATCTACCTGCAATTTTGTTTTCTTTAATTAACATCCTTCTATTCCTCTCCACTCCCACTCTCAATCCTTCCCACAGTCCAGTAAGTCAACATCTTTTTTTTTTCTTAGAGAGACTTTTGCTATAGGGCTCATGCTTTCACCAAAAAGACAGATATCAAGAAATCCCCCCCAGAGGGAATGATCACATCACAATCTATTCTCTTCCAGTCTCCTTTTAGGATTTTGCATGCACACGTGCTCATCGTGAGTTTCAAGCCTGTGGGTTCAGGACTCACACTGCGGCTGGCCATGTGGGATGAGTCCTGCAATGTAGCAATTATGCCATCTGCTGGTCCCGGTTCATTCAACATCTACTTCTATAAGGTCACTTTTTCCAATTCCCAAACACAAAGGAAAACATGAGGTATTTTTCTGTAGTTGGCTTATTCACTTGATGTCCTCCAAGTTCACTCATTTAACCTCAAATGACTGGCTTTCATCTTTTCCAATGGTAGTGTGCCCGCATGTGTATGAATGGCCCTATTGACATTTTGGGTAGGGTAATTCTTCATTATGGGGACTGTCCTGTGCACTGAAGGATGTTTAGCATCACCCTGGCCTTTGACTTGATGACAGTAGCATCTCCACGGTATCTCCAGAAATTGTCGAATGCTCTGAAGAACAGTCTTCTGTGGGGGAGAACCACTGGCCCTTATACTCTGCTGGCTGACTAAATGGGCATTGTCTGAAACGTTGCTCTATCAGCTCAGCCCACAGGGAACTGTATTGGTTTCACCACATGAAATACAGATAGATATTCTCCAAATAAAGTGAATGTAATACCCCCCGACCCCGTTTTCCTCCAGGTGAATGACAGAAAGAGCTGGAGAAGGCATTATAGCATAAAGCTTCTTTCTCCACCAGAGGGTGTGTGTACTCACTGGGAAAAGATAGAGAGAGGGAAAGTGACAACGCAGGCCCCTTGGGGCCAAGGTCATGCCACAATCCCTTCTCCATTTCTACCTTTTTTTGGGATTTTAGGCATGCCCAGGGTATTTCCCAAGCCACCAGGGCCAGATGAACCACAGTCAACCATGTTGGGATCCAGCCACATTCACCACCATGCTATGGGCTGGCCTTCTTCTCCATGATTTGACTGAGTTCACTCCCTTCATTTCTTTTCTTTCTTTCTTTCTTTCTTTTTTGAGAGTTTTTTTTTTGCTACAGGGCGCGTGCGCTCGCCAGAAAGAGAGACAGAGAGATAGAAAGCAAGAAATCACTTTCCAGGGTGGATGGCCATGCTGCAATCCCTTCTCCATTCTCCTCTCAGGATCTCGGGCATGCACGCACACGTACCCGGCATGAGTTTAAGTCACCGGGTCTAGGACTCAAACCCCGGTCGAATGCATGGAATCCAGCAACATAGCCATTACGCCAACTGCTGGTAACCCCCTTCATTTCTTTTATCTTGTCTGAAATGATGGTGGAATTAAGTAAAATAAGTTAGACAATGGTTTAATAAAATTCTTTAATAAAATTTATAAAAATCCATCTTTGAGAACAATTTTCTGTTTGAATTGTTTTCCTTTTCCACCCCCAAACAAAATACAAAATTATCAGCACCCACACACATATACACTCTCCAAACTACAGTGGAATTCTCTAGAAAGAACTATATCAGATACAGTTTAAACTACAGAAAAATCAAGACAATTCCAAGAAGTGAATGCAGAAATGATTTTTTCTTCTGAAAACAGCTGACAGACAGTAAAGCAACTTAGTCTTTCCTGTGATTGTCAGAAGCTGAAGTTTGCATTTTGACTAAGAAAATATCCAAATCAAGATCCTCTTCATCCCTGCCTCCCCTTGCTTAACAGCCTTTAGGGCAGTTTCTTTCTTTCTTCCTTCCTTCCTTCCTTCCTTCCTTCCTTCCTTCCTTCCTTTCTTTCTTTCTTTCTTTCTTTCTTTTTTGTGCTCCTAAAAAAATTGAGATTTCTAATATTCTCAGTTTTCTGTGCATACTCGCAATCAGGCAAATATGTCCAGATCAGTCAGCATTTTTCAGCAGACTTCTTCAAAAACAGGCACTTGGGGATTCTGGACTTTGAGTACAAACCATGGTATGAGGATCCTGAATAGGAAACACATGTTGAGAGGCCTCCATTCTTGCAGAACTTTCAGAGACGAGTTAGACCCAACCTCAGCTCTCCTCAGCATCGGTCTACTAAACCGCCAGGCTCAGTGACAAGCTTTCCCCCAAGCCCGCTCTCCATATTACCCCTCTGTCTTTGGCTGTAGCACTGTAGGCACTATTCGAAGTCTTGGAATACGTCATTCCTTCGTTTCAGTGGTAACACACATTAAAAACTGAGTGGCACCTGAAAACTCACCACGTTTTCCTTGTCAGGTCTCCCTGTTTAGAACCCAAGCAATCCAATGGCATTCATGTAACATACGTTCTTATTCAGAATGAGTAAATGGGTAGATGCCTATTTCAAGTTAGTACTCAAGAGATGAAAAAGGAAAACCACTAACAGTATTTAGAGTATACAATGAACCACTAACAGTATTTAGAGTATACAATGCCCAGTCATGATACGGCCAGACCAAGACACAAGCCACTCCTAAAAGGGCCCAGTCATTTCTGCATCAGGGAACTCCCATCTGAGGCAAATAATAGAATTAAGAAATAAGAGTGGATATTAGAACATGAGACATCGGTGAAGTGATGGGGGGAAGCACATTAATTTTTTAAAAATTATTTTTATATATATAAAACAATATAATAAAATCAATGGACTCTTCCCTTTAAAAAAAAAAAAAAAGTGAGGCAAAACCCCTTTTAAGAAAATCTGCAAGTTGCCAGCAGAACCTTCTAAGGCAGAAGTTCTTTTGAAATAGGAAAATTTGGGGATCTTTTGGACATTGTCACTATGCATAGAGAGACAAAAGGAAAAAATAAAAGATGTGATGAATATGTTGAAATCTTTCTAACACACACGGATTAGAGCTAGAAAGCAGAAATCATAACTATTCTAACTACATCACTGATCACAGTCTCTTTGTCCCAGAAATGCATCTCGAGGGAAGGGAGCTGAAAAGCCACCAGCAACAGGGTTTCTGCTTTTCCCACCGCGCGGGTCTTGGGACCCATCTCTCTGGAATCCCCTAGTCGTCCTCACCACCTCCATACATATCCGCCAGCTTCTTGAAGCGGTTGCCCCATTCGTTCAGGTAGTCATAGTCCTGGTCTTTGTCTGACTCTGAGGAGTTCAGGGAGCTGAGACTGGCGGCTTCGGAACCACTTCCCTCATAGTCAAACACGAGCAGAGAGTCGTAAGGGGGGGCTGTGGGGTCACTGTCAGCCGCTTTCAGATTCTAAAGAAGAGGGGAGACGAGAGGATCTTTCAGTTAAAGGAAGCACACACCTATCCCTGAGGCAAGATGTCTTTTCTTGATGTCTGAAGCAACTTGTCATGCATGACGGCATAGCCAGAGTGGACTTTACCAGGGAGCAATTAACACCAACAAGGTATGTTTCCACAAACTCACAGGGAGGACAGACATCATGTTTGTTTGCTTGTTTGTTTAAAAACGTATTTTTACTTTTATTTTTACATTTATTTATTTACTTTATTATGCGCCATGAACTTTTCTGACAACCCAATATTTGTTCTGATTTTCAAGCTGCTAGGTCTAGGACTCAAAACATGGCCACCCATGTGGAAACCCAGCACCCCAATACCAGGACACCTACTGGCCCCCCAACATCATGCATTGTTGATGAAAAAGAGTTACAAGAAAATACACAGAATGTTTCTTCCCTAAACTAAAAAGCAATTTTCTAAAAAATGTTATTTATTTATTTGGAGAGGTTTTTGCTATAAGGTATGTGTGCTCACCAGAAAGAGAGACAGAGAGACAGAAGGTGAGAAATCACCACCCAGGGGGGATGGCCATGCCACAATTGCTTCTCCTCCATTCTCCTCTCGGGATCTTGGGCATGCACGCACATGTGCCCAGTGTGAGTTTTAAGCCACCAGGTCCAAGACTTGAACCACGGTAGACTACATGGGAGTCCAGAGGCATAGCCATTACGCCAACTGCTGGTCCCCTGAATGGCAAATTTTATGAGAACAGGAGAGAGGCAGACACTGACCAGTCAGGATAGGGTCCCCACAAATCAGGTGGGGGGGAGGTGTCTCACACCTCTAGTCAGGATGGACAAAGACTGAAAGTAACAAGTACAGGCATCCTGGTTCATAAGGACTGGATGTCAGCCTAGAAGGATGAATGTCAGATTAACAGTGAACATTGAGGAGTGAGATTGGGGGAACTGAGGAAGGACTTGCAATTTTCTTCTTTATATACATTTTCATAACATGTATTTTTAGAATCACAAACCTGTTGCTTTTATAATTAAAGACAAACACTATAAATAAATGTGATGACTTGCAAATGAATGTGAACAAATCCAGACCTATCTAAAAGGGATAGTTAAACTATTCCTTCCTGTCCCTGATTTTCTCCAAAGATCTGGTGACTAGAATGGTTTCATCACTTCCAACGCTGCTGTGTCTTAATTAGTCCCTAGTGACAATAACTTCCATAGAAAACTGAAGCAAAATCAGCCTCCACAACAAAGATTTACTGATGGTAACTGGACCATCAGACAAGTCCTGAAAATCATTCCAGTAACCTGAGTAAGTGGCCAGGTAATATAGTTTAAAGAATAGATCCTGGGGGGAACCAGCAGTTAGCGTAATAGCTATGTCGCTGGATTCCCACGTAGTCGACCGCGGTTCACGTCCCGGACCCAGTGGCTTAGAACTCACGCTGGGCGCATGTGCGTGCGTGCCCAAGATCCCAAGAGGGGAATGGAGGAGAAGGGATTGTGGCGTGACCATCCCCCCTGGGGGGGTGATTTCTTGCTTTCTGTCTCTATGTCTCTCTCTCTCTGTCTGGCGAGCACACGCGGCCTATAGCAAAAACCTCTCCAAAAAAAAAGACAAAAAACCCTCAAAAAAAAAAAAAAAAAAAAAAAAAAAAGAATAGATCCCCTTATTGGGTTATTTACTCATTCCCACTCCTAGTTCTTTTGCATCTTATTTTAAACTAACTAATTTAATGCCTTATTATTGTCCCTTGCCAATCGGGACAACCTTATGACAGTTCTGGCCAGTAAGATGTTGGATAAACTTGCTTCTTGAATAAGATAATTTAGTAGAATTTTTTTTAAATTGGTATAGGGTACATGTGCTTGCCAGAGAGAGTGAAAGAGAGAGAGAGAGTGAAGGAAAGTGAGAAAGCACTCCTCTACCCACCAGGGAAGCAACTATGTCACAATCCCTTCTTCTCCATTCTCTTCTTGGGATTTTGCACACACAGATACATGTGCCCACTGTGTCTTTGAAGCCCCCAGATCTGGGACTCGAACCATACCATTGGCTGTGTGGGATCCACCTGCCTAACCACCATACCACTTGCTGGCCCAGTAAAAGATTGATTTTTGGCCTTTGCTCAGCTCCTCTAGTTTCTTCCTGACTGGAACACAGATCCAAGGCCTGGGAGTATGGCCGCCATATTATTATCATGAGTCAACAAGCATGAGAATAAAGATCGTGGAACATAAAGGTGGGATAGCCTGTGGTACCAGCCTAGTTGCTTTCACCAGCTTTTTATTTGAATTAGATAAATCTACTTCTATCTGCCTAAGCTTTCTGTATTTAGGCTGATTTTTTTTTTTTAAGAGACTTTTGCTATAGAGCATGTGTGCTACCCAGAGAGAGAGAGAGAGAGCAAGAAATCACCCCCCAGGGGGGATCACCACACCACAATCCCTTCTCCACCATTCTCCTCCCACGATCTTGGGCATACATGCACACGCTCCCAGTAGGAATTTTTTAAGCCACTAGGTCCAGGACTCTTAACTGTGGTCAACAACGTGGGAGTCCAGGATGTAGCCGTTACACTACCTGCTGGTCCTTGAATGTATTTTTGACATATATATGATATAAGTGCTATTTTTCTGGCCCTCAGAGATACATACAACATTATATCCAACCTGCAGTGGAATGCAGGCGAACCCATTAGTACATCCAAACTGAATTAACTTTTAATCTTCTAGTAGTTTCATTTCGAGATCTTTATCCTTCCAAGATATTCTGGGTTTTGCCATATGGACTTTGTAAATTCACTAAGACCAATTCCAAGTACCATAGTTACGAAATCCAGATATCACAAAGAGGGTAGACAAGCTGAAAATGTGATAAAGAATCTAATAACTTCTTTTTCCAGGTTGGATATAGCTTCTTTCTGAGCCTAGAGAGGAGCTGTAGCTTAGCTTTTGACTTAAGTGACTTACTTCATCAATAAAATTGCCAATTTCATCAGGATTAGCAGGGCGGGGACGATACTGGGGCACACTGTAGAGGGTTGGTGCCACATCATTGCGAGTCACTTCAGGCCGGGCATCCAGGCCCCTGTGCAACTGGCTGAGGTCAAAGTCCTTTGGAGAAAAAGTTAAAAATGTAACAAAGAATAAAAAAGAAACAGTCATCTATACAGGGCTATATTTGGTTCTGGGTAATGCCTTAACTGCCAGCTCTATGTTATTTACCAGTGTATGCCCGATTTAACATGAAGTAACATTTTTCTAGCTAAAAGTATCCCAAATAGCACTGGAAAAAAACCAATTGCTCTGTGCCTCAGTTCCCTCACCTGGGTACAGAGCAGGAAGCAATAACCCAGATTTTCTCAGTAAAGTCTTCAAAAAATAGTACACGAAGTGAAACAAACGATTTCAAATGTCTACTTTTTCTTAATTTCAGTGTCTTCCAAATGAAAAGATTGCCATTGATTTACTACAGGTTTAAAAACCCACCTGGTCCTCTTCTCCACCTCCTTCTTCATCATAGTAATAAACGTTGTCCCGGGTGTCATCTTCTGGGGGCAGTAAGGGCTCTTTGACCACCCCTCTCCTCCGAAGGAAAAGCAGGAGCAGCAGAATCAGGACTGGAGGGGAGGAGAGAGAAAACGAGAGAGTGAGGAGAGAAACAGGCACAGGCCAGAAGAAGCAGCAATCACAGAGCGGCCCTGCCTGCAAGTCCAGTCTTTTCATTTCCACCTTTTCTCTCTCATTAACGAAGGAGGCAAAACCAAAAACTCAACACAGGTCTCAATCCACATGACACTCACCTCTCTGAAGTTAATATACACAGTACTGCATAGTGGACAATGGCATATGAATTCAAGTATGGTCTTTTAAAACTTTCAGATGGACCTTAAAACCAGTCATTGTTGGGACCAGCATATGGCATAATGGTTACATCCTTGGACTCCCACATAGCTGACTGCAGTTTGAGTCCCAGACCCAGCAGCTTGAAACTCACAATGGGCAGATGTGCGTGTGGCCTAAGATCCCGAGAGGCGAATGGAGGGGACGGGATTGCAGCGTGGCTATCCTCCTGAGGGTGATTTCTCGCTTTCTTTCTCTCTGTCTCTCTAGCAAGTGCATGCACTTTATAGTAAAAATCTTTCTTCAAAATAATAATAATAATAATATGTCATATCTCTAAATTTGGGGGAAAGTGTTTCTTTTTTTTGGGGGGGTGGGGGGAGTGTTTCTAGCAGAGGAAATAGGAATGACACAGGCCCTGAGGCAGGAATGTGTTGATGTGACTGAGGAAAGGTAAAGAGGCCATAGCAGGATAAGCTAGAGGGAAAGAAGTGGCAGTGGGATTCATGGACCATTATAAGATCCTTTCCTTTGATTCTGAACAAGTTGGAACCAGTGAAAATTTGTGAATATCAGCCGGATATGACTGATACATGTACATCATTGCTAATCAGTTATGAGCAGTGGAGACACAGACTATAAAATCACTTGGTAGGTTGCTGTTTTCTCTTTTTTTCATTTTCTTTTTCTTTATTTCCTTTTTTTTTTTTTTTTTAGAGCGAGATATCCTGCTGTAGGGCACGTGGGCTCACTGAAGAGACAGAAAGTGAGAGATCACCCCCCCCCCAGGGGGAATGGCCACGCCATAATCCCTTCTTCCCCATTCTCCTCTCAGGATGTTTGTCACATGCAATTTTCTCTCTCATTAACGAAGGAGGCAAAACCAAAAACTCAACACAGGTCTCAATCCACATGACACTCACCTCTCTGAAGTTAATATACACAGTACTGCATAGTGGACAATGGCATATGAATTCAAGTATGGTCTTTTAAAACTTTCAGATGGACCTTAAAACCAGTCATTGTTGGGACCAGCATATGGCATAATGGTTACATCCTTGGACTCCCACATAGCTGACTGCAGTTTGAGTCCCAGACCCAGCAGCTTGAAACTCACAATGGGCAAATGTGCGTGTGGCCTAAGATCCCGAGAGGCGAATGGAGGGGACGGGATTGCAGCGTGGCTATCCTCCTGAGGGTGATTTCTCGCTTTCTTTCTCTCTGTCTCTCTAGCAAGTGCATGCACTTTATAGTAAAAATCTTTCTTCAAAATAATAATAATAATAATATGTCATATCTCTAAATTTGGGGGAAAGTGTTTCTTTTTTTTTGGGGTGGGGGGAGTGTTTCTAGCAGAGGAAATAGGAATGACACAGGCCCTGAGGCAGGAATGTGTTGATGTGACTGAGGAAAGGTAAAGAGGCCATAGCAGGATAAGCTAGAGGGAAAGAAGTGGCAGTGGGATTCATGGACCATTATAAGATCCTTTCCTTTGATTCTGAACAAGTTGGAACCAGTGAAAATTTGTGAATATCAGCCGGATATGACTGATACATGTACATCATTGCTAATCAGTTATGAGCAGTGGAGACACAGACTATAAAATCACTTGGTAGGTTGCTGTTTTCTCTTTTTTTCATTTTCTTTTTCTTTATTTCCTTTTTTTTTTTTTTTTAGAGCGAGATATCCTGCTGTAGGGCACGTGGGCTCACTGAAGAGACAGAAAGTGAGAGATCACCCCCCCCCCAGGGGGAATGGCCACGCCATAATCCCTTCTTCCCCATTCTCCTCTCAGGATGTTTGTCACATGCAAACATGCACCTGGCATGAGTTTTAAGCCGCTGGGCCTGGGACTAGAACTGTGGTCAACTACATGGAAGTCCAGCAACATAACCATTATGACACCTGCTAGTGTCAGTTCCTATCTTCTCTTAAGATCCAATTGTAGGGGCCAGCAGAGGGCGTAGTATATCTATAAGCTAAAGTTCTCATCAGTAACCAGTATCCTAAAAGCTGACTGTCCATTGAAATGTAATTTGACCAGGAAGGGCAGACAGGGCTTGAGTTACCAGGAGACATAGAACAAGGCAAATTAACCTAATCTCCTTGTGGGCTAAGTCACTTAGAGTTTGAAGGAACAAAAATCCAGAAAGTTCCTTGAGTTCTGAACAGCACTATCCTCTTCAACTTGGAAAGGACATCAGTAGCACAGGGCGAAGCAAACATTTTCTGAAGTCTGAAAGACAGCCCTCAGCTCCTCCTTCTGTTGAAGTCACAGCAGTAGGATCGAGAGGACCTGTGCACAATCTGAATGGAAAGCCCCAGATCTGAGCCCTCTGCTCCAAGAACTCTTTTCCACTCTGGCCACTTCAGCTTCTCTCTGCACTAGAGTCCACTTGCCTCCCTCTGTGCCACTGCTAGCATGGGCACCCTACTGAAGGCCCCTCTGTCACATGAGCTCCACCAGTCCTTGTGATCCATAAAACTCTGCAGAAGACTCAATTAATAGCCTCTTTGGAATCTGCAAAGGTATTCATAACCTGGATCATGCCTTCCAATGCTTAATTATATATATCTCAAGACCTTCAAGAAGGAATTTTTAAGACGTTTACAGAAAATGACTACTGTGAAAAAAACAAGTATGAATTTCACAATTTTGCATCAAGGATCAGCCCAGTGTTTAAGCACTGTATCTAAGGAGCTGGTACCATGGCCAACCACATTTTGAATACCACCTTAAGGGCTTCAAAAGACATGCTGGGCATATGTGTGTACATGCCCCAAATCCTGCTGAGATGCAGAAATAGAGGCATATGGATTGAGGCATGACCACACCCCACTGAGGGGTGCTTTCTCTCCCCTACCCGTAAGTTCACTTGTACACTGGCAATAAAAAAAAAAAAGTGCAAAAATAAACTTGTACTTTGATTACATTTTCCCACTCACACTGTTGTAAAGGTTTTCTAATTAACTTGCCATCCACTGCTTCATCCACAGCATCTGTGTCAACCCTAGGGCTCAGTCTACAGAAGGGCTCCAGTGATCTGTTTGTAGGACTATCGCAAAAACTGTCCATTTTTCTCCAGCATCCTTTTTTTCGTTCATCCTTTCAGTTATTGATACTCATTCTTCTCCCCACACTCTACTCCCTTCTCCTGCCACCTTTGAATAGGGTATGTGGTTACCCGGCTAGGGTGAGACCTTCCAGGCTCCCCTGCAGCTAGGTGTGGCTGTGTTTCAGCCAGTGGAATTTGAGTGAAGGTGATATACACAACTCCATTCCACTCCAGGATGGACTGCAGGGGTGGTGGCACTGAGTGCTAGCTTTGGCTATACTGATGAGATGGCACCTAAGGCCTTGTTATTCTGAGCGTGGCCCAAAGAGCTACAACATCAGCATCACCTGGGAGTCGGTTAGAAATAGGGAATCTGAGCCCCATGCTAACCCTACTAGATCAGAATTCCCATTCTTTCAAGAGGCTCAGGAGATTGGTAAGCACTCATGCTAAGGAAGCCCTGAACAGGAGGATGGAAAGACATGAAATAGAAAGAACTTGGACCATTCTTGGGCCACTTACTTCTGAAATATTCAGTAAGAGACACATTTCTATTTTATTTTAGCCACTATACTTGGAAGTCTCATTCTTATTTCTGTACTCTAACTGATGCAAGGACAAAAATAACTCCTGAGAGCTAAACTTCTCCTGTTTTAGTAAAGGCTGAGATGCTTTCCAGGTGCACTTACTTAGCAAGGCAAGGATTCCTCCAAGAATCCCCAGAATAGCAGGAACTTGTAATCCTGCTTCGATGTATCCCGCCTTCACACAGTTGTTGACAATTCCTTCACAGTCACATACATGGACTTCTAAGGTGGTCACCTGGTCTTTTTTCTGGTAATCCATGAGTCTGAGGTTGATTTTGTAGTCACCGATCTCTAAGGGTTTTTTTGGCTTCAAAATGAGAGACTCTTGGGCTAGGAAAAGGAATAAAAATAGATAATGAAACCAGGGAAGGAAATGGAACATTCTAGAATAAAATTAGGGACTAAAAACATTCCTAAGCTGAGTAATGAAAGCAGAGCTGCTTGCGTTTTAGATTACTGGGCATTATGCTACCAACTTAGATACCCAGAAAGGAAAGAGACCTTTGTGCAATGCTTCAAAGGTAGAACAGATGAGGAAACAAACATCAAAGGCAAGCAGCAGCATTTGGAAGCTGGGAAGGGAAATTCAGAAGCAGGGGGCAGAGCTGGTTCTGAGGTAGGGCATTAAGGGTGCTCAGGAGAAGCCAGCTCCCATGTGGCAACCGCAATTCAAACCCCGGTTGTGCTCAGCCAGAAACACACGGGGCACAAGCATGAGTGCCTAAGATCTGGCAAGTTGGAGGACCAGAGGAAGGGGACAGTGATGTGACCAGACCTTACGGAAAGGACTCCCCTCCCCACTTGCTCTACCATGAAGAAAGGAAAGGAAAACAAAGAGGCAGGGGCAAGGAGGAAGGAGAAGCATGGCAGTCTGAGCAGTTATGAAAATGAAGCTCGAGTACCGACCTGGGTCATTATACTCAATGGTCCAGTTGATGCTTGCCCCGTGGGTTAGTTCTGCTGTGAAAGGAGACGTGTTGGGGGGAAGATCGGGGTCAATGATGTCTATGACACGAGGCTGTGGATTCCTTTGGCAGAAATCCATAATTCGAGGTTCCGGTATGGGGCCATTGTCATTCACATCAGAGAGGATCAGTAGAAGAGTTCCCGTTCCAGTGGCAGGTGGAGAACCTATGAGGAAATGCAGAGGAAATGCCAGAGTTCAGGAACATGTATGAATCCCCATTGCCTCCCACCGAACCAAATCCAAATCCTGTCCTGGCTCTTCAGCAGTCCCTTGCCCGTTCCTACCTTATCCATGAGGACTCCCACCTGGCCAATCCCAGTTACTGCTCACGTGGCAGGTCTGTGACCATCTCAAACAGACACACTTATACCCTACTTCGATAACAATGTTCAAGTTATTCCTCACATCCAGGACACCCTCTTCCTCACATTACTTTTTTCATTAAATTTGAACTATTCCAATAAGCCTGAATTGCCTGTTCCCCATGCCTAATTCTCCCTTTTTGGAACTATAATACTAAGGTGACTATCGAAGAGTTATTGAGCTTTTGAAAACTGCTGCAAACTCAAGCACACTTCTGTTTGTATTTCTTTCTTTTTTTTTTTTTAAATACTTTTCAGGGTGCATGTGCTCTCAAGAAAGACAGAGAGACAGAAAGCAAGAAATCACCCCCCAGGGGGCATGGCCATGCCGCAAATCCCTTCTCCTCCATTTTCCTCTTGGGATCTTGGGCATGCACGCACATACGTCCAGCGTGAGTTTTAAGCCACCAGGTCTGGGTCTTGAACCTTGGTCAACTACATGGGAGTCCAGCGACATAGCCATTACACCAACTGCTGGTCCCTGTTTGTATTTCTTTTACATCCTGACACAGCACCAAGCATAAGGTGGTAGAAAAATAGATACTCAAGGACCCATCATTATCATTATTAGTACATGATAGGGAAAAAATGAACAAACACAACAACAGAGAAATGCATCTCAAACTCATAAATATTGGGTTATCAGAAAACTCATGATGTTTTTGCATAGAAAAATAGAAACAATAAATCATGACTTTTCTGACAATCCAATATTAATGGCAAAACTGTGGTCATTTTAGACTTTTCTTATCATGTGAATTTTCTTTTTTAACAATGGGAGCATGTGACTTAAAATGAACTTTCAAGGGGCCAGCAGGTGGCATGGTGGTTAAAGATGCTGGACTCCCATGTGGCCAACTGCAGTTCGAGTCCTGGACCCGGTAACTTACTCTCTCACTTTCTTTCTTTCTCTCTCTTGCTCTGTCCCATCTCTGGTCAAATTAAAAATAAATAAATGAAGTTAAATAAAATAATTCTTTATTTAAAAAAAACTTTCAAAAAAAGTTTGTTTGTTTGTTTGTTTTTTTAATAAGTTAATAAGATTTCTAGTAATATAAACTTCCTTCTCCTAAACCTGACACAAGAAGGTACTTCAAAGAATCATTCAGAACTACCACATCCTAGCTGTGATTTTTTATGTCAAGGATCAGCCAACCAAGGCCTCTGGTCATATTAGGAAAAGAACTAAATTGATTCCTTTTCAGATACTCTATGACTGCTATGAGGTTATACTGGCAATGAAGATTACACGACCTGCACAGTCTAAAATTTTACTCTGATATTTTGCAGAATGTTTGCCAACCCTTGGTTTAGATGCCATACATCTCATCTTACTTCGAGAAAGAGCAAGACAGAGAGAGACGGCACTCCCTACAGGGTCTTAGATGCCACGATCCACCTCAGCCTCAACCAGCCCCAGATCACGAGCATGCACATCCCAGAGTACTCAGGGAGGTCTCAGGATCCTCCCGTGTGGGTCAGCCGTGCAGACGTGCAGATCACCGTTTTCCTGCCGTGCTACCGTCCAGCCCCCGTTTTAATTTTTCATAATAAGGATGCCTTTGTTTAAAAATGGAAGAAGAGATCAGCAGGTGGAATAATGGTTACGTCACTGGACTCCCATGTAGTCGACTGCAATTCGAGTCCTGGACCTGGCGGCTTAAAACTCACGCCAGGCATATGTGAGCATGTGCCCAAAATCCCAAGAGATTGGAGAAGGGCTTACAGCGTGGCCATCTCCCCTGAGGGGTGATTTCCCGTTTTCTATCTCTGTCTCTCTGGCGAGTGCACCTGCCCTATACCAAAAAAAAAAGAATGGAAGGAAGGGAATTCATGATTTCAAAATAAGGGGCAGTGAAAGCAGGCTGTGCAGGAAGATGAGGCCTCAAAGGTCCATACGGGGCGCCCTTACCACTGTCGGTGGCTATGATGAGGGCTGTGTATGTGCTATTCTTCACATGGTTCACATCCTCTCTGTCCAGCTCAGCCCGAGTGGAAATGGCACCAGTGTCCGGATTAATCTCAAGCCAGCTGGCAGCATCCCTCCAAATCCGATACCTGAAAAGGCACAAGCTCTGGCTTAAAATAAGAAGAGCAAACAGCATCGCTAGGGTTCCTCTTCATCTACTTACTTGTAATGTTTTTATTCTGAAAACTAATCAACTCTACAGAAAAGTTGCCAAAAGAGCATAATGACTTCCCATGTACGCTTCACCGAGACTCACCCCTTGTTACTATTTTGCCACATTTGCTTTCCTTATATACAAATGCTGATACACACATACAAAATTCGTTTTGCTGAACATTTGAGGATGAGTTGCAGGCATCATATTCCTTTACTTAACTACTCTGATGTACCAACTTATAAGAACAAAGGCCTTCTCTTAGAGAATAACAATTTGATTTTCAATTTTTTTTAGAATTATTTTTATTTAACTTTATTTATTTATGTATTTTAATTTGACCAG